>NC_090895.1:49001513-49044013 GCF_036669925.1 Montipora capricornis | reverse complement strand
AAGAGTATTGTAGGTCAACCTACTCTGTAGGTCAGTTTGGGGCAGGTACAAAACACAGGTCACAGTTCATTGTTTTACTAAGTACAGAAACAACCCTAACGATAATAGAAATGCTAACCGTAAAACAATGACCTGTGACCTGTGTTTTGTACCTGCCCCAAAGTGACCTAGGTTGAAACAACTTGATCTAGGTTGAAACAAGCTGACCTAGCTTGAAATAAAATGACCAAGTTTGGTTGCAAATTTACCTAGAAAATTAATTTAGGATTATGGGGTTTGCTATTACGTTCAAAACTGATCGATTGGACCTCAGATGGTTGGATCTAGGGCAAGTGAAATCATTTTATACTCAATAGCTTGAAATTTCAGGATGTAAATGCAGCTTATTATAAATGCAAAACACTAGTTTAAAAGTCTGAAAGACAGAAACTCCTGTGCTGCATGTTAATTCAACTGCGTACACACACATTGCATTCTTAAACTAGTGAGTCTTTGATGTCACTTTCTCCTCGATCCAGCTCTCTCATAATGGCGGACCATTAAATAGGAAAATTCTATTTAAAATAAACAGGTGTCTTTTTAAAATGAAGGCTTAAACGTTTGGTCACTTAGTGTTTATATAGTTAGCATAGTTTTGGAATCCAAAGAAAAATAATTAGAATTGATTTTTTGGTCATACAGTACATGTAGTAGCACTTTAAAGTTTAATAATTACATACAGTGTACATGTATTAAACATAATTACATTCCATTAATCAAAAGGGATCATGCTGGAGTATTAAAGTCTTTTGCTTTCTTTGTCAGAAGCCACATGTTCCTGAGTCTACATTGTTTTGTTTACTGTGAAAAGCAAAAGTTTAGGCCAATGTGAATGGTATGATCAAAAAGTTGTGACGAGTTTGCATAAATTTGCTATGACTGTGTGCCTCAGGTGCTGTGTAGATTCAAGTGACAAAACCAAAAAACCTTGGAGACATTGCCAGACATAAGGATTGTAGAAATGTCCCAGATAATATTGCATTTTGACTAGTGCTTGCATTTCAGATTTTTGGTGTCAAGCTGGAATCCTCTGTTGTAGAGCAACTTAACATACCAAGGATGATTGAAAAGTATCCTTACATGATTGTTTGTTTTTTTGTGTGGTACATGTAATTATAAGGTTAGAGGTAAAAAAAATGGAGAGAGAAAGGAAGAAACAATTTCTTTCACAAAGGAATCAAATTTTACATCTTAGTGTATTCTCCCATACAGCCCTCACAGATTGGAATATAATCTACAATTCATGCTTATTTTGGCGACAGAGGAAAACGGGTCAGGAGGAAATCCCTCAAAGCAAGGAAATGAGCCCAACATGATATTGAACTGCTCCCAATCATGAGTGACCTCATAGCTCAGTTGGTAATGCATTGCACTGACATCACAAAAGTCATAGATTCGGATCCTGTTGAAGCCATCTGAGTTTTTCACTTGTCTATAAGAGACTAAATTGCTTTATACAATGTCATGTAAATTGTCCAGATACAGGTAAGTCCGACAGATGCTTCTTTTTTTTGTCTATAACCTGCACTTAATTCATACATTTATAATTATTTCATAATTTCATGAAAGTAGTCTTCAGTTGGCAGATACATTGCTTGGAGTTGTCATGATGATTATAAATTATGTGTCAGGGTTTCATTAAAATTTGAAATTGGTTGCTGGTTTGAGTAGAGTAACCAACTGTTGTCATTGTCGAAATAAATTTGATCCTAGGTTTGAGAGAATCTGTCTTCAATTACATGACTGTACTTCAGTTAAGAGAAAAAGTAGCAGACATCTCAAGGTGAAGTAGCCGACAGTTTTCATTGGTTGTCGGTGCTTATTGAAACCACTGTATATCCTTAACCAGAACCAGGTATTTTGGTGCATGTATGCAGCCAACTAAACACTCTTCCACAGGTGAGTTTCTTGAGTACTGTATTAAATTATCGTCATTAGGGAACAGTACTTTAATCAAGGGCTGACATTGGATTGTTGTGTGAAGACCTTGCAGTACTTTACATAACATTACACACACCTCTGATACTCTGAGTACCAGAGAGTTTCATGGACCCCCAAAAGAATTTTTGCTCCGAATTGAGACTAGTGAGGATGATTAGCACAAAGACAAAAGAATAATTTCTTGGCTGTCATTTATGAATACAGTCTAAATTGAGAATGAACAAAATTGTAAATCTTGCCCAAAAGATTGTTAGTTCTTTTCTCTGTTTCAGTTTGTGTAGACTCTCTGTAATAATTTATTTGTCATAATCTCTATCCATTATAAAGAGTTTAAGTTAACCCTAACCCTAACAGTCTTGTATTTACATGTATGGTTAGTATCATCCTACCTAGGGCTCAAATTATTGTATGGCATTTGAGGCAAATTAATTTACTTTTCAAAATTTCATCTTATTCTGACTCATCTTCAGTCAAAAGTGGACTTTATGCCTTGTTGGGTACCTTTGCTGAAGTGTTTCCAGAACACATGATTGTGCAGTCAGATCGCCTTGTGTCTATTTACATCAATCTTCTCAAGTCTGAGGTAGTATAATTTTTTAGGTTTACTGTAGTTTGTCTTTTGTAAAGTCATGTTCACTCATGTTTTAATACATTGGTCAGACAAATGCAGTTTTTAACATGTGCAAGGGTGAAAAAATCTTCACTTTCTCTTTAGGGTTCACAGTTTCAACTTTTGTCTTGACAGATGATGAGCAGAACAAAGAAACCTGACATGCCTGTAATTGCTGGTTGTTTACATGGTTTGACTCGTTACCTGACAAACTTCACACAGTCTGTGGAAGAAGGTTTTTTAAAATTTTGCAAACCTAGAAAATTACGGTTGGGCTCAAAGTGTGTTACTTTACAATTAAGTCTATGTGGTGGCTTGAGCAAATAGGTGATTCTTCTCTTCCTTCAAGAAAAAAAACATAACAAAACTGGTCCTCATTTCAACATGTAACAAACTGATTCGGAAAACTCTCACGTTCGGGGTATCTTATTTAAGGGTGATTCATTGGAAAACTTCTGTTCCATCTGTATTTGCTGTTCTAAACCGGGCAAACTGGGACACTGCAGTGTATTACCGTCTCATATTTTGAGTGTTCTCTTAGCCAAATATGGTAAAATTGTGTAATGATGGAATTATAAGATAAAATGCTGTCAAAAATGTCAGCCAATGATGAAAGAATAATTATTATGATCATAACACTGGTTAATGAAATTACATGTAAGTGTCTATTAAGACTGAACTTTTGGAAACCACCAACCAACTTAAAAGGAATTGAAAGAATCTCTTAACAACATTGAACAATACTCGAGATGTGATTGCCTGGAAATAAGGGGCATTCCAAAGATGCACCCAAATGAACAGACAAATGAAATTGTTATGCAGTTGGAAGAGAAGATTGGAGTTGTCTTGCCTTTAACTGAGCTAGGCTGTAGAACATTCATGGATAGAGCTGCAATAGCATGGAACTCATTGCTTTGCAGACTCTGTCAAACAGTACATTTGTATAAAAACCTGTGACCTTTAAAAGGATCCGAAGCTGAACTCACTCAAGGATGTCCAAAGAAACATAACTTTTGAAAAAGAGTGCTCTGTAATTTACAATACAAATTCAGATTACAGATATTTTTAAACTACAGTATGTTAATTAAGTTTATTATTGTTTTATAAATTTCTAAGTCTACTTATAGTAATTTTATATCCTTATAAAGTTGATTTTAATAATTTATTAACCCTAGCCGTAGCACCTTCATTAAATTTTGTAGAATTAACCTTTGTTTGTTTCTAGGTTCCAAGTATTCCCAAGATATTTACAACTATGCAAGAAAATCTATTGATCCCCAAGTATGTAATTATACACTGTACCTTAGGCCTCTCTCATGCAAAGTAGATCTTTATTTGTTTTTGATTATTGTTGTCCTGTATTCCCTGTGAACAGCTGGATGATAAATTTCCGCAATTACTGTATTAGTCGTGAAATAAAAGGTTTACACAAACAATGAACTCCCAGCAGAAGATTAAAAAAGGTTGCAGTACCACCACATACATGTAAATAGTACCGGTATTTAAAAGTGAAGACAGTGGGGTAAACTTCTAACTGGTCTGACTGGACAATAAATCTGTTTTTAATAATATTGCAGTCTTTTGCCCTTCTTCATTATTGTTTTTACTTTCACCCCATGATTGGAAATTTAAATGTAAGCAACATGACATGTACCAAGCAGAGGTCACAACATCATCCACAAAGGAGACTTACATCAGTCTTTTTGACACAGAATTAAAATCACAGTATATGTACATGTATACTAATCATACATTTCTTTTTCAAAAATGAATGGCACACAAACCCAACTGAACATGGTCTCTGAAAGACAGGAACATTTTAAAAGACAGGAACATTATTTTAAAAGTCCCTATGACACTTGTAGGTACTTAAAAAGTTTTCCCTCGTACACTTTAGTGCATTCACATGTTTTAGTGGGGCCCCCTTTGATTTTTAGCCGAGCCATGGGTCTTAAGTTCCTTCTGAATCGTCAGAACATTCACAGCATTCGAACTATTGCCCGACATTTCTATAAAAACTTAATTTACAAAATTGAAGCTCTAGATTTTAATGAAGACTTCTATTCTTACACTTTTGCACATTCTTTTTGAATAGATGTGAACAAGTTATTCCTTTGACGTCATTAGTTACCATAGCCCACTTGGCTCGTCCAAAATGTTTGGTGTACATATTGTATAAATCAAGTGCTTGCTAAAACTTGTGGATATACACTATAAGGGAAAAATGTTTGAAGCACTACACTCCAGACACTGATATTTAAATGAAAAGTTGAAAAACAAGGTAAAAATTATTAATAAGCATCATAGGGACTTTAATTATGACGGTCACCATAAATATTTTAATGGTGCAAGGTTAAACAAGTAAGATCATATTCCAACATCAACAAAAAATGTAGAGTGTAATTTGTGTTTATGGGAATGGGAAGTGGCAATTAACACATAACACCAGAAATGAGTTGACATCATGATGGTTGCACTCTAAGATATTTCTGCTAAAATCAATCACTAGGTAAACCAACTGGTCCCTTCTTGATAAGTTACTTTAAAAAAATTGACTCCTACTTTTGAATTTCAAATTTTGTGTTATTTCTGTTTGAATCAGCCATGGCATAATCCATTTCATACAGCTAATAGCTTTTTTGTTTGTAACCTTAGACAGGTTTTTCTGAGCTTACAGACTTGTATCATCCTACACTTGTATTATGAATTAATTATCCTTAGCAGTAGTGTGATGATTGTTTGGTCCATTCCCATAAATCTCCTAAATCTCCTTAATATATGTTAGGCTCTGGTTCATTGATTGGCACTTGACTTTCAGTGAGTGAGATTTTACTCTGTCTAATGCCAGATGATTTTACTTTTCAATGGGGGGGGGGGGGGGGGGGGTGGTCAAAACCATCATTTTGAGCCACAACAAAGGTGAAATATCTTTAAAATCTTTTGATGAAACAAAATGCACCTGTAATTGCAGAGATAAAAATTCTTGTCCCCTGAATGAAAATTGTAACGCATGCATTATCGTTTACCAAGCAGGTGTTAGGGTTAGGGTTAGGCCTAAGGTTAGCATTTTTGTAACGGTTTGGGTTGTTTCAGTTATGCTAAAACAATGACCAGCAACCCTATAAACCCTTCAACCTGCAACCTGCACTTTACAGCCTCTGGTTAAAATCAATCATTACATAAATAATCCAGTTTACACAAGCAATCCATTCGTTGATAAGTCAAACTAAACAATTATTGAATGTAAATTTCAAATTCAATTAATTATTTCTGTTGGAATCAGTCATTGCATAATACATTTCATACATGTTGATTAACTTTGTTTAAGTATAGAATTCAGGCGAGAATAGAACACAACAAACGGTTTAATAAACAGTCGCCATCTTACATTAAGCAAATGGTCGAACTACATAAATAGCCATGCAATGTGGGTGTACTCGTAGCTAACATATCAACATCCTTCCTTCTTCAAGAAAAAAGAAACTGTGAAACTTAAACAGCTACAAATAATTACAGGTCTGATAAGACTTTTAGCACTACGAACTTTAACACTCGAAAGTCTTTTGGGAAAAGTTATGTCCATCGAACAAATAAACAATGTCAAAAGAAACAGTGCCAATGAATTATGGTCTCCACTTCATCACATAATCTTTGAAATGGATTGGTGGTTTGATTTCGTGCCTTGGTTGGTTTGCACTTAATGACTGACCAGGACTGTCTAAAGATGCAATGTTCTCTTTCCCACTACTTGATTGGCAGTTCTCTACTGAACGGGCCGCTGGTGGGTAACACGCTTGTGGATCTTCCACTGGCAGTGTCACTGGTGTCACATCAAGAACATGAGGCTGAATACCAGGGGACAGGTCGCGAGCCTTTGGTATAACTTTAGTTGGTCCCATATGCAGGCGGTTTCTTCTGTACATTCCTGCGTTATAGGACCACTGACTTGGTAAGTGTTGTGACCCAGAATGTCAATGACTTTGCCTAATTTCCAGTGCTGTCCTTCAGTGTGTTGGAAAAACACTGACTGTCTCACATCTATTTCCAAAAGCGCCTGTGTGCTTCACGCTTCTCTTTCACTAGAGTGTCCTTTGGGCTATTTCCCATGCCAGGTAGGAAACTACGTGTTCTTCGGTTGAACATCATTTCTGCTGGACTACGACCTGTGTCTTGACGAGGGGTGTTTCTTTGCTCTAACATCGCTTCATTATGGATCACCTCCTTCCTTGTACGTTTTTACAACAAGAGTAGTCGTCATCTTAACGGCTGATTCTGCTCTGCCGTTAGCTCTCTGATGCATTGGTGACGAGGTAATATGAGTTATACCCCAGTTATCCACAAATAACTTAAACTCCTGACTAGTAAACTGTGGACCTCCATCTGACACAATCATTCTTGGTATGCCATAATGAGCACAATGCTTCTTGAGTGATGTCACAGTATGGGCACTCATCATCGTTGTAATTAAATAAATCTCGATAAAGTTGGAGTTTTGTAGTAGTCTACTACTGCCAAAAAGTGTTTCCCAGCGATTTCAAAGAAATCAAGGCCAATCTTCTGCCATGGTTCGTCACCATCACTGTGTTGCTTAAAGGGGCTAGGTCACACAGTTTTAGGCAATTTCAGCACTGATCGAATGGTCATAGAATTAATTTAAATATCAAAATAACTGTTCAAAACTATAGAAGAACTCTAACAAAACACAGGGAAGCCAAGAAGGGACATGGATGGACAAAACTGAAGAGGATTGAAATGGATTGATGTCACTGGCCATGTAGGGCCAATACACTGTTCCTCTGGCTCGACGCAACATACTGTCACGGCCTAGATGGGCACTGTGTAGTCTTCTCTTGATTGACGTTCGCAGAGCCATAGGAATCACAACTGCTTCTCCTTTCACCACAGTTCCATCTGCAACACTTACTTAAGACAGTCATGTACATCAAATATGGCAATGCACACATAGGAGTTTCATGCTTATCTGCTGGCCATCCTTCCAATACTAACTTCATCACAGACTTCAGACTAGTTGCTTGTCTGGGATGTCACCAAACACACTGACATTCATGATTCGAGCGTGATCTTCCTGGTCATATCCATTGTCGTCTTGGTGGGCTGTACTCAATGTATCAGCAATGAGTAAGTCAGTACTTTTAACAAATACAAAATGGACATTGTATCTGTGATACCGCATCATAACATCCTGAAGACGCTTGGGTGCTTGGCTGAAAGGCTTTCGCAATATGGCATATGGCAGACCTGTAAAAGTTGAGAACGATCACAAACCTCTTGCTGCTATACTGGTCAAATCTTTCTAGGCCATACAAAACAGATAGGGCTTCTTTCTCGATCTGTGCCCAGTTTCTCTCAGAGAGTGTCAGCACTCGCGATGCATACTCTACGGGACGACCTTCTTGAAGGTTAGGGTTAGGGTTAAGAATTCCCATATAATTATACACTTGGAGAGTTCAGTCCTGTTAGCATATGCTTTGTTGCAGAAAGGTAGGGAGTGCTGGGTGAATCACTGTTAGACCGATGTAATTTTTGCCCACGTTTTCATCGCTTGTGCATGGTGACAAAGCATACGCCAACAGGACTGAACTCTACTATTAAAACAAAAGAGCTAAACTTATTTCCAAATGTTGCCACGAAAATTTTTTTTCCTACAGAATCTTTAAGAATTGTCTACAAACAGTAGCATTATTTTGTCACCCTTATCAAGCCATAGTCCTGGACCAAGAATCCTCTCTTTTCCTCAAACAATAGCTCTAAATTGTTTTCCATCTAATTTCCTTGTAATTAACTATTCTTCACACAAAAATGTTTATATACTATGTATGTTTCTGTTACAATAAAGCCGTCAGAGAATTGTGAAGGCTGAAACTTGGAGCTATGAACAACCTAACACTCAGATTATAATTATGTATGTTTTATTTTTAATTTTCTCTGATTGTCTCTCTCTCTCGCTCTCTCCCCCTTTTATAATTATTATATTTATCTATGTGGTGATAAGTTGAAGTCCTCATCTGCTATTATTTTGTACATCACTTTCAGGTCAGTTGGAGTCGTTATGAAGTACCAAGAGGTGGGTGCATGTTATCCTCCGATCTTTTGAAGCCATTTTCAGTAAGCTATGCTTATGACCTGCATCTTACTTTAAAAGACATAACTTCATTTTATATTATGTTATTCTGTTTTGAGTGGTAATTTTATTGTGGTGTGCTTTATGGGTATTGGCCATAATTTTGTTGGCAGGAGAGCATGTAACACCAGGCCAATAAAGCCCAAGCTTTCTTTGACTTAGGTCCCTAATGCCCAAAGCCATTCAAGTACTTTTTTGAGTTTTCATAGCCTTGAAGGCAAAATCCACAATAACAGCAATGGAGAGAAAAAAATGGTATGGAGTGGGATTTGTACAAGCTATAATCATGTTTAATTATAAGTAGAATGGATAATTTGGTTGACTGAAATTTTTGTTGAATAAAATTCCCCATGTTGATAAATTATTTTAAAATACATGTATGTGTTAAATAGTTATTGTTTTGATACTTTTAATTAATAGCTGGCTTGCAGCTGTTTGCAAAACATGCTGCACAGTTCAATGAATACATTTGCAGTGACTATGAGGTTAGTGATAATACAGTATGATGTGAGCTACATGTTAGAAGTACAACATCTCATTCCTTGAAAATAGTTGAATTTGAATCTCAGGGGCTTATAGTAATTCTTAAACAACTAGCCCCCACTATCCCTTCTTTGCACAACAAGATAAAAAAAACCAGGTGAGTGAATCTGTTTGCACATCTTTATAGAGTGTTTTCACTCATGTGATCAGTAGCCTTGTTTTTCCACCAAAACAAAAGAAATTTTTTGATAGTAGAGCTCAATTCCTGGTGGATTAGTTAGGTACACCAACATGGCTGCCGTACCACATTGTTTAGGAACACCAACATGGCCGTTGTGACATCACATGAAAACGTTCATATTGAATTCAGTGAGGGAGCACCAGGACTTATAAGGAGACCCCCTGGGAGGGAGAGTGAAGAAAAACAGTTTGCTTGAATGAAAGAGCTGGTGAAAGCGAGACAATCACATGACGACAGATGGAAAGATAATTATGGTGAGGACCTGGGGCTAATTAAGATTCCATACCATGGGTCATCAAGCATCTTCAACCCACTGATGACATTGCTCCCTAATGATAAGATTGAGGACTGATGGCAACACTGTCAAATAGATAATAAATGGGTCCAGATTTGTTGGTAGTTGCCATTTGGCTTGTTGAGCGGTTTGGAGTAGTAATTGTAAAGATGCATGTGTACTAAGTGTTTATAAAAAAAGGTGTGAATGTTAAATTAAAATTCTTCACCCTTTTTGTTTTTGGATTTATTTTGAGTCTTTGTCTAAAACAGGACTTTAGTGGTTGCATACATGTACATTGTATTAAACAGACATGAATTTGGAATCTGTAGTACCAAGTAGTTTTACCCTTCTTTCAGGACATGTATGAGTCACTGTATCGCTGGTGCAGGCACCACAATCCTGATGTAAGCTATACTGGATACTTAGCTATGGAAACATTTTTAAAGCAGGTATTTAAATGTGGTTTAATTGCTAATTAATAACGCAAAAGTTACAAACTTCAGGAAGCGTGAAAATTTTTCAATTTTTTGTAAGGCGCTGTATTGAATAAATAAATTTGTAATTTATTTTGGCGCCAATCCTTCTTAAATAAACTCATTCAGTCTAAATTGAATGCATTGCTAAGTTATAATAATAATAATGATGATGATAATTATTATAATAATACTAAGAATAATAAAAGGAGTTTAAGAAAAGAAGATACATGTACACCTGTATGATGAATGGATGAGTGAGCTAAAAGGAAAGAAACCCCATGGCCAGTTCCTCAGAGAGATGGAAGGCTAGGATTAGCAAATGACAAGAGCTGGGGGTGGCTTGAAAAGCCCCAACTTAAGAAGAGCACAGAAGGGCTGGTTATGGTGGCCCAGGGTCAGTCAATCTGAACAAAATTAATGCATTAAAGGCCAGCGGCACACACGAGGGGACTTGTCACAGGGAATTGTCACCAGGACTTGTTGGACTAGTTCTTGTACAGTTTAATTACATGCTGGGACCTACTGCGGGGACAAAAATCCCTTTGAAATGTTCACATGATGCAAGAAAAAGAAAAATTTGAGGCACTTTTTCCCAAATCTAGTGAGACACAGCACAGGAGCGGTCTCAAATGGATTGCAAATCATTGATGGCAGAAATTACTTTGCAGCCAAAGATTCTTAAAGATTGTTATCGATAAGGTTAATTGTCGATCGTAATTTGGCTGTACCAAAAAAAAAAATTTTTGATCAAGAACAGTTGTAAGGCATCTTCTTGTTAATCTGGATCTTTACGTCCCAGAGTATCTTTACCTTTGTATTTTCCACAGCTGCTTCTGAAATATTCTCATACTATTTATCTGACAAGAAGATGCCTAATACAACATTTTACTGTTCGATCAATAACTCCAATATCTGGCCCCCTCACTTGATTTTTGGGTAAAACTGGGCATTTCACACGAAGGGACTTGGTCCCTGGGACTGGTTGCAGGGACTAATTCCCTTGTGTGTGCCAACCTTAAAGGCAAAGATTGCAAGACAAGACCCAGGAGGATCTTAGCTGTAGGATGTGTCGAAAGAGTGAGGAAACCATCAACCATCTCCTCAGCAAATGCTCTATTAAGCTTGCTTGCCCAGGTGGAATGTAAGCACCCCCATGACAATGTTGCTAAGGGTGTCCATTGGGAGTTGATTGTGGCAATTGGTAATAAAATGCTGTAAGCATACTCATACTCTGGGATGTACATGTCATGATCCAGAAAGACAATCTTGCAGATGCCTTTTATACAACAGGCCTTACATGACAAGGGTAAATGGAGATTTAAATCTGACGAACCAGAATTTGCGAGATCAGGTGGCCAGGCTGAAAAAGCTGTTAGGCGATGTTAATTACTGTAATTAAAGAAGTTGTTGCAGAATAAATGGGAGCAAGGGACAATAGAGAGATTGAAGAGACAAGACATAAGCTTGCAGTCTGTACAAGAAGAAGATTGCTGTTCATTATTTTCAAATATCTCTTTCTTTGCCAGAGATATTCAAGTTTTTTAAATATGCAAATTAGCATAGTGATGATGTCATAATCTCAACCGCATTTTGATCAACTGTGATGAAAAGAGATATCTCAGCCAATTTGTCCCAGAAATGCTTGATTCTTTGCATTAAAATTCTAGAAGATGCTCTCCACAATATGTGCATAACAATCTTGTTACCATGGCAACACGCTGGGTTCCAGACCTCCCTGATTTTAAAGGCTTTGATGGCCACTTTTGGCATTTTGTTTTGATATTTGCCAATAGTACCTCATCTACATGATCCTGAAAGTATATAAATATGTTTATAGGTCGACTTTGTGGCAGTGTTAAATGTTTTTCTAGGTTAAGATAGTTGGAATCAGGTCGGAGGGAACTGGAAAAAGAGTGAGTTGCCATGGGAACCAATTTCTTTATTTCCTTTAGAACTATTGGCCTACCAAGTTTCAATGGTCTCTGCTGCAAATTGACAGAGATAGCTCTATTTATATACTTGATGTTACATTGGGTTGAATGAATGATGTCATCAGTCCTCTCGTTTGCATATTTTACGCGTTTTTTCAAACTTAAATATCTCCGGAACCAATGCAGATATTTCCAATCGGTAAAACAGCATTTTTAATCTTTCCTGGAATTCTATGTGATAAACCTAGAAATTTTAAAAGTTTAAGATCTGGAGAGTACTGGTAAGTCAAATTGGCCATCTTTACTATTAAAATTCTTCAAGACTATATTAAAGGTAGTATTGCATTTGCATTGCAGGTGGCAGACTACCTTGTCAAAAGACATGGTGATAAATCAGAAATGATTTTGTTTAAGGTAAGATATACTGTATAATTTATACAATTGATGTTGACAATAATTGAGTTTTATTGCAGGTTGCTTGTAATTCTCAAAAAAATGTTAACAAGTTGAGCACACACTCTTTAATAGGAGTGGAACGATTTCCCATACAAGTAACGATAAAAAAATGAAAGTTTCAGATTTAAGTTTGATGTAAAATGCAAATAGTTACGGTAGAATACAATGGTGACCAAAATTGAATGAGTATGTAATTAAAGGTTGAGTTTTCTCTCTCTCTTTTTTTTAAAAACAAACTTGCCTAGCAATAATTGTTATGAAGGTATAATTTTTCCATTGTTTTCGTACTTTGTCATAAAAAATAAGCGATAAGTCACAACATTTCAACCTCTCTTGTGATGTTATCTGGATCCATTTCATGTTGCTCTTTGAGGTAGCTTCCAACTGCTGATATTTTGTGTTCTTGAATTGGTTGGTGTCAGCACATGTTGCACACATAGCTCAACATGTATAACGGACATTCATGTAATCCACATCACACCGAAAGTGTTGATTCACAAGGTGCAGTTTGTCTTCCCTCACTTTGATTTCGTCCTGGCTTGATCTTTCTACTTGTGTAGACAGGGCTAACATCTACCTTTATCTTTTGACCAAGGTCTTCAAGCTGTTTGTTTGCCACATTTGCATAATTATTTCTGATTCTTGAAAGGCAGCACAATTCTGATTGTAGCTTCTTGCTTCTCAAGCACTTCTTGCTGGGTGTATGAATCTTCGGACATAACCAATGTACGTGTAGAAATAGCTCTGTGTACACAAGTAGAAAGTAGTGCATGTATGGTAGTCATAGTAAGTATATCCCTTTGTTATCTTCATTATTACCTTACAGTACACTGTAGTTTATCATATTTTAGCATTCGTGACATTCTTACCTAAAAGTATGTTAACATTTTAACTGTTAAAGTTATAATTCACACTGTGACCTCGCAGAGGTAGCAACGTTGGAACTTCTTATCACTTGTTTTTATTATAAGTTCTATTTTCGTACTTTCGTAATTTTTTTTTCTTGCAGTATTTTATCAAGAAATTCCAATCAATTATTGATTCTGCCTCCAGTGATACCAAACAAACATCAATTGCAATACGAGGCTATGGTTACTTCTCAAAGGTAAAGGAAGTTTGCTCTGCAAGGAATTTATACTATGATCTCTCATCTCCATTGCAAAAGAGGGCTCCTTGTTCATTCTAAATTTGTTTGTGCGATTAAACGTTTGTTGTGATCAAATTCTTCCACATCTTTTTATCATTTCTATTTTTTGAAGTACCTTAAATTAGGACTTTAATTGGCTCTCATTGCTGGAGCAATAATTTTGCAGTTACTTTACTTGTTACAATACAATACAATACTTTATTGACACTTCCCAAAGGGGTTCTTCAGTGGCAATTAACATAAGAACTGCATAAAATTATAGATAAATTTTGAAAGAATGATCAGTAATTTAAATGATTGGTTAAAAACAGGTGACTGGGTAGCTAATTGTAAAAAATCTTTTAGAAGATACTTTGAATTCGTAAATAGTAAATAGTAAAATAGTAAAATAGTATGGGCAATTAGCAGTTAGTACATTGAATTGTTCAGAACATCTTTCAAATGTAATCTTTTACAGTTATTCAAAGCTAGTGTTTTTTTTGTGTTCAATATTGACAGCCTTGTAAACTAATTCTTCCACCTGGAGATGTGAAGGTGATGTTTAGTCAGATGATGCAGAGAAGTGAGCAGATTTATTTGAGGTGACTAATTTGGAAATATGATAATGTGTATTGTAACCTAATTGCCTGATGCCTTTCAAAATAAGTGACATGACGCAAGACAGGAAGTTCTGGAGTGCCACCACCTTCCTGTATACAGTGTACATGTACTTGAACCGATGCTGTCCCACACCCACCTCTCTAAGGCACAGTTTTTGATTAAGGACGGTGCCTACTAATGCAAAGGTATTTTACACGGCTTAGATCTTAGCAAGTGATATTGAAATCCAAAAATAAAAGTGGGGGTATTACAACGCATTTTTTGAAGATAAGTTATTAATCAACAATACTTGAAAAATGCTTAAAAATACAAAGCAATGTATGGCATTCTTTTCCAAATTGTTAATTAATTATCTCTGAAAAATGCATGGTTACCCCCAATTTTTTTTGGATACAAAGAGCACTTGCTAAGTTCTGCACCACACAAAAGTATCCCTGTATTAATAAGCACCAATCCGAGTATCTCGAGATGCACAGAACGTATGTGCAATAACAGTAGTAGGCACCGTCCTTAAGATAGGCTCCTTTTCCAGCTTTTGAAATGTTGGAATTTGCCTGATTTTAATGCAATTGATCTCTGATTGCATCAGAATTAAGAAACCTTGGAACAAGAATTCTTGAGTTGTGCTCTTTTCTCATCGTAATTGGAGAATGTTGATAGTTGTATCAGAAATGAAATTTCCAATTATTGGATTATAGTAATTAATAAATTGATTATAGTAATATATTGATATTATTAATAAATTGATATTAATAAATAATATTGATAATAATATTGATATTAATAATATGTTGATTATAGTAATTTGGAGATGCTCCCTTATTTAATTTATCAAGTTGAAAGTTGTATAATTTTTA
Source organism: Montipora capricornis (assembly GCF_036669925.1). Taxonomy (NCBI): domain Eukaryota; kingdom Metazoa; phylum Cnidaria; class Anthozoa; order Scleractinia; family Acroporidae; genus Montipora; species Montipora capricornis. The sequence continues at coordinate 49,028,813 of NC_090895.1, read as the reverse complement.
TAATCATACTGTTTACTTTTATTAATACCAGCAGCGCATATTGCTGATGCTATCCGTTCAAAGTCCTCTTCTTGTTTTAAAGGAAATGTTTGTTTCTATTAGTTGGGTTCAGCCACAAGCACTCACTCAACCCGTTTATGCCATGTGAATCCATCATCACTAATCATTAGGCAATCAATTTAAACAAGATTAAAAAAATGATCTGGTATCTAATCCAAACCCTTACCCTTTGATATTATTAATTATTACCAATGACCTTGCTTTGTTTTTCAATTTTTTGTTGCTTACTCTAGACAAGATGAACTGGTAGAAGACAAAGTGCAGTACCTTCCAAGTTTTCTTGAAGCCCTTTCATGCATTGTGCAGGAGCTGGATGAGGTTACGTACTAAATACAATATGAGCGACCGTATTGTATTGGATATACAATGTCAAGCCGATGGCGAGACATTTTATATCCGATGCAATACACATGTGAAAATTGTATTGTGCTTATGAAATGAAAAGCATGCTTTCATTTGCCCTCTGAAGGGAATTCGCATGGGTGAAATAATCAGGGAATGCTAAACTCATTCCCTAGTGATTGCGAACATCGTTTTCTTGACTGAAAAATGTGGCAAGGTGCTCGCTCAAATAAAGTAGTGGCAAGTGAGTTGCTGGGCTTTGACTATGGGAAGGTGGATTCAAGATTTAACTATGGACATCATGCAAATGTCCCCTCTGTTTTTAAATTTCTGGATGACTAAGTTCGTGGGAAAAATAGGAAAACGTTCAGGTAATAATTAAAAACAGCTGTGTGGTGTGTCGTTTTTAGCCTCCTTCTTTTGCTTTGATATGGAGGTTTTCAGTGGTATTTTATATCAGCTGATACAGAATGTTAATTAGTCTATTAGTATTCTGTGTTGAGAACCCTAACCCTAACCCAATGAAACGTTGTTGTGAGGTTAGAGTTAACCCTAACCCTGACCGTCCTAACAATATCTCTACTTGTTTTGGAATGGAGTTCAAAGTTAAGTGGGGAAGGAGGTAAATTACCATTGAGGAGTCGCTTTAGATCAAGATTTCAAATGCCCCTTGAAACATGGAAGACTGTGTGTGCGCATCTATGCCCTAGATGCAGAAATATTTCCTCGATCTTTCTAGTTTTGCATTGGTTTCATGTAGTTTTTCTCATACGTAGTTGCTGAATCACTTATCTCTTCTGTTCTAAATCTTTCTTCCCTTCTCAGTAATGATTTATGAGTGGAGTTTTTTTCATCACAGGAAGTCTTTCCTTTGGTCGATATAAAAACAAATTGAATCATCTACAGTACTGTGCAAAAAGAATGCAAACGAATTTTGCGCTTTTCGTCACTTTTCGCTACTTTTCAACGAAATAATTATAATGAAATTTGGGGCGAAACGAATCTTCATTCGAACTTCGTCGAAATTTCGAAACGCCTATTGTTTCAAGCAATTTGTATTAGTAAGAAGATTTATTAGTATATATGCACATTAATGTCTCTCCTTCTATTCTGAAACCTCTGCATCATTCTCTTGTTTACCCTGTCTTAGTATATGGTGCAACTATCTGGGAAAATAGTCTTATGAAACCACTTTACACCCAATAATTGGTTTACAGAAGAAGGCGGTTAGAATTATTATTTTTCCCTCATAATTATTGTGAACATACATCTCCTGTTTTTAAAGACTTGAATATTATGAAGTTCCTTGATGTTATAAGTTTGTTATTTAAAGTGTGTCTTTAAGTTCAAATTTCATTCAAATCTGCTACCTTCTGCCTTCCTTAATTTCTTTACCCTTGTATCCTCAAGGCACAAGTATAAAACTAGGCTTGCTTCCAGATCAATGTTTTGTATACCTTTAGCGAGAACAAATTACGGTAAATTTAATGTTTGCCTTAAAGGTGCTATTCTTTGAAAAAAAAGGTTATTTTTGATTCCTATTGATAATTTTTTTGTCTTCTCCCTCCTGTTGTTTTATCTATTCCCTAAGTTGTTTGTATTTAAAATTTTAATGTCTTTAATTTTTTTAAATATAATTTTTTTGTTGTTGTTGTTGTAATTTTGCTTTTATACTTGTGCTTCCATTACTACTATAATTGTAACTTGACTATTACTATAATGCCTCCAAGCTAGATTAGTTTTTTAGTTATTTTCTTGGTGGCCTTATACCCTACATAACTTGTCTTAATTTTTGCTCTCTTCTCCTTTTTCATTTGTGGTATAAATAAATAAACCTAGTTGTTGTTGCTCTTGCTGACTCACGTAAGCCTGGGCCTTGGGCAATCTGTAGTAGAGCTATGTAATTATATGGATTAGTCCTTTTTAGTGGGTTTGGCTTTCACACTACATGTAGGTGATGACCCCTTGAACAATAATGTAACTTTAATCGAGAAATATCCATTCCTTTAATTTTGCTTTTATACTAAGGCTTGTGCCTCCATTACTACTATAATTGTAACTTGACTATTACTATAATGCCTCCAAGCTAGATTAGTTTTTTAGTTATTTTCTTGGTGGCCTTTTACCCTACATAACTTGTCTTAATTTTTGCTCTCTTCTCCTTTTTCATTTGTGGTATAAATAAATAAACCTTGTTGTTGTTGCTCTTGCTGACTCATGTAAGCCTGGGCCTTGGGCAATCTGTAGTAGAGCTGTGTAACTATATGGATTAGTCCTTTTTAGTGGGTTTGGCTTTCACACTACATGTAGGTGATGACCCCTCGAACAATAATGTAACTTTAATTGAGAAATATCCATTCCTTCAATACGTTTTGAGGAAGGAATGGCAATTCTGAGGCACATTAATTAAGATTGTTGTTCAACACGATGTGCTCGCCCTCGTCATTTTGCTATACAAAATTCCATATATCGAGACTGTGGAAACTCATGGGAAACGGGGCTAGCATTTTCAGCCTGGGCAATCGGGCTGAAAAATCCATGTAATCACTATCATTTTTTCAGCGGGGGTTTAAAATGGAACTTGGTCATGCGCATCGATTTTTTTTTTTGCATCACAGTAAATTCTCCCACGGAAATTTGCGTTTTGCGCCTTGGCTGAAATTGAGCATGTAATGATTTGCACCAAAATTTCAGCCCGGGCTGAAACTCACCAATCATGATCTCTGCTCTCATGGAAAACCTGAAAACCTTAAGAGCATTTGAACGAAACATACTGGGTTTATTATATTCGAGGTGCGTCTTTTTACAAGTAACTAGTGAAGCACTCTCAAAATTCCTCTGGTGGCATTTAACCGACTCAGGGCTCATAAAAACTATGTTTTAAACTTCACTCAAGTTGCCCTTTTCTTGAACATCTTCACCAGACAAGCAAGCAGCTGCTACTCCACGTGAATAAAGTTCCCCTAGGTGTGAATTAATGAGGGAAACTAATGGGAGGAAAAATTATTAGTAGTAAAATATGATTCACTGAATAACCTAAGGATATATAATTATATTAAGTGATTTCGCAAGGCAAGTTGGAAACACAGCCAATGCATCTTGTTTCAAAATAATCTGGCTTTGATACCTTGAGTTCCGCCATAGTGGCTGTGACAAGTCAGAATCTCTTGTCCACCATGTTGACAGCAATAGAAAACCTGTTTGAACTACTTTCCATTGCTAAACCAATCAGAGTAGTCATTAGAACTGACCAGTTCCTGGAACCCATTGAATTACCAGGATAAAAATCTGACTCTGGGAATATGAAACAGCATCCCATTGGAATGTCATTCATAGCGAACTCAACAGTTTGAACCAGAGGTTCTCAATTTATAGTTTTTTCTTCGGCTGTCTTCATGGGCTGTAGTTGTTATGAAGAACATAAACACTGGAATCTCTGGTATCTCTTGCTATGGCACTGCCTAATTCAGGTTCGACTTACCGTAGTTAAAAGTTAAATGTTTATGATGTATATAATTAATACAAGTCATACTTGGTCTAATCATCGTTCTTGGCTATTTTTACTTTTTACGTGCTATGTACATCTTGATTTTGACAACCACAATGTTGAATATCATTATTATTTTTTAGTGAAAAGTGGGGAATTCATTATTACGATTTTGTTACTTGTAAGGCCCAATTTGGGCAACAAGTTCTTAAAACTACTGTGTACAGTGCATGACACTATTTAGTTTGTCCAAAATGTGAAGTTTATTAGGCTTACTGAATCGAATTTGTTTGTCTCTCCAGGTTTCTGACTCTATTCTTTCCTCTCTGGAGAGACTTGTAGTGGTATTATTTAACAATTTCACAAGGCTGGCAAAAGGATCAAAATTTCTTTGTTGCAAGGCCCTGGTTAGACTGCTTTTTAACCTTTCCACAAAGGGTCCATATATCAGAAGATTTCTCTCAGAAGTTGGTAAGTCAATAACGATAATTTAGTTCAAAGGAATTGATTTTGTGGGTGAGAAGAGGCCTGAGAAGGACTGTTGGCAGTGACTGTTTCGATTGCCAGGTCACTCACATTGGTGAAACTGTGGTGAAACGGCAGGAATCTAAACACTGATCAAACCAGCAACTTAGAATGGTGATCTCAATAACAATATTCATGCTGAACACTGTTCACAAACAAAACACACTATCAACTGGGACTCTGGGAGCCTATTACCCTAAGTGCTTAATAACGTACTGTATGAACTGTTATGAGCACCTTATACTTGAAAGCTGTTATGCAAACTTAGAACAAACTACATTAAACTATTGCCAACCTCTACCTGTACCCTACAAAGAATTACTTAACAGACAACCTTAACTGCACACAACTGTTTTCTCTCTGCTTACAAACGTACTGCAACCATCATTTACAAACCAGATTGTAATGCACCGTGCAATCACCACTCACCATCCTCACAACCAATCACAACACAGACCAGAGCATTACTACATTCATTTGAATTTCCAACCATTACTTGGCTCTGAAGATTACTTCCATTCAGGTTGTTGAACATCATGAAACATCAGTCACTGCCAACAGTCCAACTTAGGACTGCGATCAAATTCCATCGAGGTATGTAACTCCTAGGTGCAAGCCATTTTAAATTCCATTTTGAATAACAATATTATTATTAAAATGTGAGATCATGGAGAGCAGATGATTGGCTGGTTCAGTAGTGAAAGCACTCTCCTTCAAGATGTGCTGTGACCTGGGTTTGATTTTGGGACTCAATGCCATACATGTAGTCTGGTGGCTTTAGTTTGTTGGTTCTCTCAAGCCTAGAAAAAAATAATTTTCTTGAGCTCTGTCTCTGCTCTACTCTTTACAAGTTTTTCTTTGAGCACTCTGGTTCCACTTTCACCAAAAACTAACATTCATTTTCTTTGGCATTAGATTTTCATGTCATTCGATTTGATTTTCTGTCTACCCAGCTAGTAGAGAGCTTGTGCTCAGAAGGAGCTTGAGACTTATGGACAATATTGCTTCATTATCAGTATCGTTGTCATTGTTAGTTGTAGTAGTACATTGTACAGACAACCTTAACCACAGGGGGAGGAGTAGGAGTGGTAGAATTATGAAAAGGGGTACTTAAACATGAGCTGTGGGGAGCAAGATTTGTAAGAAAATTAAGGAGCAGCTATAGGTTCTGAAAGAATGTGCATCCAGAGTCTTAATGGTGCAGAGAAATTTACTGGAAAGTTGCAGGGTTTTCAGCAGGAGTGTTTTCCTAATACGAAGTAAAAAAATGTATTTATCATTCTCTTATAAACCCTTACACCCCTAGAGCAGCCCCCAGTGACAAGTCAAATTGTTTGGCGTTAGACAGCCGGAGTAAAATGTTACTCCCAGGACTCTGGGAATGGGTTAATTAAGGGGGACATGTTTCTGAGCAGACATACATGTATCGTAGATTTTGTTAACCCATTCACCCCTAAACAGCCCAATTGACAAGTAAAATCATCTGATGAATTCACAGGGTTAATCATGATCATACGGATTTTTACTGTGAACAGTTGTGAGCTGTCTTGAAGGAATTTGTGCCAGTAATTTTTATGAAACTTGTCCTCTTATTTTAATCATTTTATAGTTTATCAAGGTCTTATTAGGACATGTTCACACCCAGTGGAATTAGATGAGGTTAGTACATGTATGTGTAGAACATGCAGTTTCTATATCTTAATTTTCAAATGCAGGCATTTTCCCTCAAACACATTTGAATTTCATTATTCATTGAGTATAAAAGGTACATGTATTTTGTTTCATCCTTGGATCATCCTCATGCAGACACCAATTTGTTAAAACCACTGGTACTGAATCATAACCTTGTCTGCAAAACCATGTCTGCATCCGAAAAGGTCGATATTTACAATGGGTGAAATGTAATGCTGGGTACCAAAATGATCCATCCATCCATCCATCCATCCATCCAGCAAGCTGCTATCAAGTTTTTAACCCCTACTTAGCATCATTTGTAGTTCAGGGATTACTGTTTTAAAGAGTATTAAGAAGTAGTTGATTAAAACCTATTGACTGTACAGCTGCTACATGGTGTGCATGCAGAGCAGATAATTTTATTGTTCTTGAGAGATCTAAAGTAGCTAGCACCTAAACCTAGCAAAATAAATAATTGTAACCAAAAGGCAGCTTCATTGTGCATGTTCTTTCCAACCATCTTTTTCACTTTTTTATCAAGTTGAACTTAATATTGGGGTTATTCAATCCATTCACCCTATATTTCAAGCACCTGCATGATAATCCCAGTTGCTGCAAAAGTATATGTAGTAATTATGTAATACAACTCTGCAGCTCATCATTATAACATTATTTATAGCTACAGTACCTTGTTTTCAATACCTTAAAGGTCAATGAAACAATTATCTCAGGGGATGGCGAGGCAGTGAACACTAATTCATCTCCTAAGACATCTTACAAAGATTACTTGCCACTTTGGGAATTCCTCTTGGAGAGGGGAAAGTTCAAGGTATATCTACTGATCATGAACATTGTTGCTGACTTGAATTATTATGTGATTGCTTTATGGACATTGAACCAATACTGATGTGTGGAGTAAATGTTTCATACTTAGGATGTCAGCTTGGTGGGAGAAAAACTTGAACAGATTGATTGCATGCATAGGATTGTATATGATGAGATGATGAAAGCCATTCTGCGTATCATCCACAAGCTAGACTTGTCTTCTGTCAATGGACCATCTTCAGAACTAGAGGTACTCAAGCTCTTTTAAATTAGTAAACTTTGAGATATATAGGAATAGACGTGTTTTGGTATGTGCGGGTAAATATGAGGCACAAACAAATGAAATCCTTCCCATACATGTAGTTATTTCAAACCTGTAATAACGGTATATAGATTTAGCCAAGCCTAAGAGCGGAACTCCCGTTTCTAGACCCAGAAAGCAATATTAATAGTAACTGTATAAAGTATGGAATTAATCGTCATTAGTGTAACTATATAGTAACTGTAATCAAACACCTCTCAGCTGACAGCAGTAAAAAAACAAGCCTTGCAGACAATAACCAACAATTGTAATCAACAACTAAAACTGAAATTACACGCACAGTAATCTCTTTCACAACATTTTCCGATTGACTGATAATCTTTATACCCAAGCTCTCTCGTCAGTTTGGAACAACCGCAAAAGTTACTAATTAAAAAGTCAAGCTAAAGGGTATTGATTTGCTCGCTCGACTGCAATTTCACAATCAAACCAAGCAGCTCACACAGAAAGCCTATAAATCAAAAGGTATTAATTTAGTGTGGACAGTCGCCACAATATGCGAGGCAGCGAGGTTTGCATTAATAAACATTAAGCTTACCTGAAAGCTACTAGTTGTAAATAATTTTTTTGTCCCTCGCTCTATTTCTCTCAGCCTTTAACGGTGTTCAATGAGATTTTCTCTTCTCCTTCCTCGGCTTCTCTTGAAGCTTTCTTCGCTTAAATTTCTCAAATTTCGTTGCCTCCTATCTCATGCTCTTTCATGCTCTTTCCTGCTCTTTATCCCATTGCTTGTCACTAATAATATGAAATACTTGAAAACAAGTTCCTAATTAAAAGCAAACAAGTTTTTGAACGTGACAAAACAATGCCCACACCATTTCTTGCGTGATTTCCTGCCATGAAAAATGCAGGTTGCACATTTTCCGCCAAGAAAATATAGCATACCTAACCATAACCCTAACCCATCAAGAGTCAAACCATTTGGCAATAGACACAGTAAAATCTATTACGTCTCACTCTCAGAAGTCAGTGGGCTAAAAGGGACAGTTTTTGAGTGAACCACGCACCACTGACAAGTAAAATCGTCTGGCATTAGAGTAAAATATATTTCTAAAGGGTGCGTTCAATTGACCATATTCGGGAATAGGAATACATGGAATAGAAGTTAGAAATCCTTCGTTTTAAAGGAGATTCACATTAAAATTGTCAAACACCTGCTAAAATGCTATTTTAAACATATCTTTATTATCCTTGTTGCTTCAAAACGCCAGACATACCGTTTTAAATCATCACTCTGTGTATTCTTATTCCAGAATAGGGTCAATCGAACGCACCCTAAGTTTCTCTCCTGAGAGTCAATGGTTCAAGGATTTCTATTTCTATTAGCGGAGTGTGCACGCGAGAGCGGAGCTCCATAGCTAAGAAAATTTGGTCAACTATCAATCTGGGACAGTTTGTTTGTGACGTCAATGTACGCCCACCCGTACACTCTTTGCAGGGGAGGGAAGGGAATCAGCCCATCGGAGGAAGAGACTAGTACCATAAAAAGTGTTACTATAGTACTTGATGTTTCGTTCCTTGTCTTGTATGATAAATAACACAAAAGTTAAACTTAGAGAATAGAAAAAGAGTAGATAGAGTGAGAACATGGTATAACAATACTATATAGCACTGCCTTATTTAGCATACCATGTAAGTTAATTGCATTCCTTTGGCTTAATAGCAACTGCTATATGTATATGTACAAAACCGCCCAAAAGTATTTACCAATTAGGATGTGGTTGAACCTTATCTTTGTTGAATAATACTGCCATGGTTTCACAGGCTGAGGTGGAACGAATTCCTCAACCTTGTCCACAATGAATGTGACCAAACACTATGGCAAGTAAGACAAGGTATGCCACGGTGAGACAACAATAAGAATTAATTGCTATTGAACATATGCATGCTTCTGAGGTTTCACGCTACAACACCCATTTATCGTTGAAATCTTTCTGACAATTGAGGCAAAGTGAAGCTTATAATTATCAAGTATAGAATGTTGTCTATTTAATCAGAACAACAGCAGGAAATGAAGTATGTGCTATGGAGTGAACAGATATCATCCTACCGATAGAAAATTTGTGGATCTGAGTTATTTATGAAATTCATGAAGGGAAATTTATGACGTGTTGAGCAAATGTTCAACTGGAATATTGGGAGGAAAAAAAGCTGATGTTGTTTTTTAACTGTAAAACAAGTTAATTTTGTTTAGCTTTTCCAATGTCATTTCAGCAACTCAGTTTCCTCACTGGCATATCAATAAAAACTGTTGAACAACAAATTATAAAATAAAGCGACCATATTTAACGTTGGTAACTCAAAACAGCTGACAAACCTGAGGTCGACAGTGCACTCATTTCACTCCTCCCTCTCTGTCAGTGCTCTGTTTTAAGGGTATTTATAGCAACTAAAAAGTCAAAACAAGGATGTGACATCTGGGGATCAAACTCGGGACCTCTTGCACCATGGCCACATACTTACCAACTGTGCTATCCTTGCTCCTAATTATATTTTCGTCATCACAGCATACATGTAGGCATCCAGTGTGTAACAAGTTTGGGATGTCTGAGATTGATTGATTGATTGATTCTTCTATTCACACAGAATAATCAACCCTTACAAGAATATTACGTCTTCAGATTTGTTTTCACCATTGATCAAGTCGAGTATGTTAGAAAAAGGTCATGTTTACATGTACATGTACATCAAGATTCAAGTGACTTAATAATCGGTGTGATTCCTGCACGCCAGACAGCTGTCACTTTCGTTGCATGTTCGGAAGAAGCTGATAAGATTAAAGCACAGCAGACTAATCCATTCTTGGAAGAGAAAATCAACTTTAACTGATCTAGCTCATTTTGGCCTCTTTTATGAAATTGTGAAGAGCTCTAGGATGTTTACGCTGTGAATTGTTTGTGCGCATACAATTCACACACCACATCATACCAACATGTGACTCGCCTCAGGGATTGTCTGAGAAATTTGCCACCTTTTTCTCTGAAAAAATAGTGAATCTGAAAGATAGTTTGCACTCGTCAGTCTAGGGGATGATGGATTTGTCAGTAACGCCTACTGCAGTCAACCATTATGTCAGACAACATTCTGTGATTTCTCTGCGGTGTCTGTACGTTATATCAGGGAACTCTTAGTAAAGTCCAATACTAAGTCGTGTATATTAGACCCTGCTCCAACTAGTGTGGTCAAGCATTCTATTGAAGCCCTGGCCCAGCCATTACCTCTATTGTCAATTAATGCTTCTCTGCTATCTGGTTTATTTCCATCTTCCCTTTAAAAAGGTGTCATTCAACCTTTGACCAAAAAGCTGTCCCTTGAGCGTGAGACATATCCGAGTTATCGCCCTATCACAAACGTTGCATTGCTATCGAAGATGCTTGAACGTGTGGCCGCTACACAAATGCTGAACTATCTTATACCCAATGGGCTTTTAGCCAAGTTTCATTCTGCGTATCGATGTTTCCACAGCACAGAAACTACGTTATTACAAGTGTTTAATGAGATCTTGTTACTATTGACAACCACCGGTATGTTGTACTTGTTCTGCTAGATTTATCGGCGGTGTTTGACACCATTGAACATTCTGTTTTACTTAGTCGTTTGGAACACCGTTATGATTTGACAGGAAAGTTGTTAAACTGGTTTAGATCATATCTGATTGGTAGATCCCAGCAAGTACTAATTGCGGATGTCAGATCACCAATTATCCTCTTCAGTATGGTGTTCCTCAAGGGTCTGTCCTGGGGCCATTTAATGTTTTCTTTGTTCTTTGCCCCTCTGGAGAATGTGGTGCAAGCCCATGGTTTCAATGTAATGACTTACGCAGATGATACACAGTTATATGTGTCCTTGGGCTCGTCTGATGATCATCCTGCCGTTCTATTTAAGTTTGAAGCTTGTGTGAAGGACATTCTCATCTGGTGCACCTCTAATGGTTTGGCATGCAACCCCGACAAGACGGAAGTAATTCATCTCTGCTCTTGTTTCCATAGCATTACTCTTCCTGGTATTGATGTTGGTGGTTATACAATATCGCCAACACGCCCAAGATCTCCAAGTGCTTGTTGACTCACATCTGACGTTGTCTAAATGTGTAAACAGTGTATGCAAGTCTGCATTCTTTTCCATTAGTAACATTTGTAGGATTAGGAAATATTTAGACCATGACAATTGTGAAAGACTTGTGCACACGTTCATTTCATTGAAACTTGATTCCCGTAATAGTTTACTAACAGGTCTCCCAGATAAGGAAATCTCCAAGCTCCAGCGTGTGCAGAATGCTGCAGCGAGGCTTATTGTTGGTGCTGCAAAGAATGAACATAATTATGTCACCCATATTACAGCAACTACACTGGTTGCCTGTAAAGCTCTTATAAAGCTTGTAACAATCAAGCTGCCGATTACACATCTGAACAATTGACTTTGTATAGGCCTTCTCGTGCACTTACATCTTCCTGTCAAATGCTTCTTATTGTACCTAAAACTAAAACTAAGCTTTATGTGGACAGATTGTTTGCTGCCAGTGCCCCTAGACTTTGGAATGCTCTACCGGTAAACATCAAGAATTCTGAATCACTCGATATTTTTAAGAGTAAAGTTAAAACACACCTGTTCCGACAGTGCCATAGAGTATAGAGGCCATATTATAAAATTATAGTGTTTAGAGATGGCTATTATTATTATTATTATTATTATTATTATTATTATTAGTATGTATAGTGTATAAACATTATTTGCATTATTATACAGTATAAAGATTTTCTTGTTTCTCTTTAGAAATCTATGGTAATTTTAAAGTTTCTCATACTGCATGTAATTTGAATGTAGGATTGTAATTTGAGACATTGATTGTAAAGCTTTGAGAATTTTGTAAAGCTAAATATATTATTATTATGATTATTATTATTATTATTACTATAATAAACTGTTTGACCAGTGCGTTAAGTGTTGGTTTGTCCCAAAATATGTGCAGCGCCTCTTTGATTTTAGAGCAAACCGCAAAGATGCCTGATTGATGATGGAAAAATTGTCACAGAAGCATGCAGAGCGACATGCTAAGGAGCTTTCTAGGTGCTTGAAAATGTGTGAGGCCCTGTCCGTTTCCAAGTGTTCCCTTGCACGTGTGTTGAAATGTCAGGTGGTCTCACCGACATAGCAAGCTGCACAGCCTGCACACGAAAATTTATAAACCACACATGATTGGACTCCAATGGGGATAGGGTCTTTCACACTAAAGAGGCTACCTTCCTGTACTTTGAAAGAGGAAAACGCTAACACAATGTTTGCATTATTACAATAAAAATGTGAAAGTCCATGAATGAGCTTTTGGGCGATGCTAGAAAAATAATTTTAAGTATGTAGGGTAATTTGAAATAAAAGGTATTGGGGGCTTGTTCACCAGTTGATCTTACAGAGTTGCCTGTTACATGCTGAGTGACACTGCGGTTAATGATTCTTTCTATTAGCCTAGATGGATACAGGTTTTTCCTTAGGATGAATGTTAGTGACGCGATGTCCTCATGAAACGCTTGCCAGGTGTTACAAATCTTAGTTCTTGTTTGTTGACTGATAAAGCAGTAGGGCCACATCACATCAATATACAAGTAATTGATAATAATTTACTGACAAAATTATTAAATATCCATCAAATGATCTCTGGAGAATTTTGTACAATATAAGCAGTTTTAATAATAAGGATTTACAATAAAAAACCTCAAACTGAATTAAGACCATCCTCCATTCTCAATAAGGTAATTAGGGATAGCGTTATTTTATTTAATACACCATGGTAATAAACTGTTTGCATACTGGTTGCAATTTGATTGAGGACCTAAGAACATCATATGGAGCAACCATCCCTTGAGGTATAGGAGGTAGGAGTCACATACAGATCCCTCTTTCAAGAGGTCAATTTTTCTGTAAACAATTTGGTGGAACATAGTTAATCTAGAACGTTTCCATCTACCCTCAAGGGGCGGCCACTCCAGTTTCTCAGACAAACAATTTAGTAACTTCCCCTGGTAACCTTGAGTAGTTATTAAAGCAACATCTGTAGCATCTGAACGTTGTACCATGTCAAGCTGGTATTGCATGGTTCTTTTGGAGATGAAAGTACCACGCAGAGTTGACGTATTCTAACTTTGGTCCTACCAGGCTGGTTACCAGTTTGCATTCCTGTAACTTTTCGTGGATTTAGTGATCTTGGACGTTTGCTGAGGGCTATTTTACTTTTGTTCAATCAATTTCTCTGTAATGTTTTAGGTTTTGCCTTTGTCACATTTGCATTTGACCACTGCTTGCGACACGAGTTTGAGCATCTGAGTAAATATGGACATTACTAAATCATAAAACAGCGAAACCAAACACAATGTATGACCCCACCGTAAATTGAATACTATTAACCAACAAAGGTTGGATTTGAGATAAAATTTCGTTTGAGGCCAAAATAGGCCTAGAATGTTATTGCTTTTAAGCTCAGTCTTACTTTGAATCCTAATCTTAATCTCAATGAATCTGGGGTAATAACGTTTTAAGTCTGATTAGGCCTAAAACCGCCCAGTAAATGTGGGGGTTGTGCAGGAAATTACCGGATTACTTTTTATGTGTGATATGAGAAATTTATTGTTGAGAAGGAAATCACAGGAAATCTTTTCAGGTGAGCTTTTGCATTGATGATGAAAATTCTAAAATTAAATGTCTTGACTCTATCTCCCTGCCAGTAATAATTAGCAATGTATTTGTCGTCTTGTGTTGTAATTAGGACCACAACTTAATTTCATTCATTCCCTTTCACATTCAAACTCTGAATAATATGTCATTAGATGAATGGAAACTGTAACTCATTATTTTCAATGGCTTTCTGTGAATTTTTGGTGATTTATTATTAGAGCATGAAATGATTCCAATTTGCAACTTTCGGTCAACAGTAAGCGCTTCATTTATCTTAAAATAAGTACAGATCATACGTTAACAAGGAACCCCTTACCAGACTGACAGATATGCTGCATATACACATATCAGTTCTGTGGAATATCTGTAAAGATCTGCAACAAAATATCTGCCACATATCTGCAACAGATAGGAATTTGGCCTCATTTCCATATCTACCACAGATATGTAACAGATATGGAACAAAGCCAGATGATGCAGATGTGTCAAAATAATATCTGCTACGTATACAGATATGCAGGTTGAATAATTAGCATGACTACCTCCACAGGTTGAATAGGGTAGAGCTTGGCACCTATTCTCCCTACCCTTTGAGCTAATAAACTACAGGGACACTAATAATATATAAAGAGACCAGTCTGATTTGTCTGACAAGCAATCATTTATTTAAATATTCTCTAAAAAATCCCATAAGGATATGAAATACATGTAACAGAAAAACTATGTCTGAGTACATGTATATACACTAAATAATTTAAGCGGAAAAGCTTGTAGTTCTCCCTAATATTTATTTGTAAGAAGTTTTCACACATGGTCTCAGCTTGAAATGATAACAATAAGGTGCTAAAAAAGATGTTCAGTCATTAACTTTTTTGAAACAGTAATACACCTTTTTAAAAAATGCGCTTAACAGAATGTAGAGGCAACATGCATGCTCTACATGAAATTTTTAAAACTGGCAAGTAAAATGAAATGTAAGTTTATTTGATAGGCCATTGCTATTTAAACAGTTATCCCATTTGATACACCGCTGCGGGCCCCACAGCACTTGTCCTGTACAGTCTTACTGAAAGCCATGGCTGCCTGTTTTCCATATTGGCTTTCGTCTTGGACAAACCCTGAAGGACAAAATAATAGTTCTATCAGACTTAAAAAGACTTAAAAAAGCAGATTTACAGCTCACAGATATGTTAGAAATATTCGCAGACATTTAACATATATCAGTTTGGTAAGGGACATGCATTTTCATATGTAATTATGTTCATTTCTCACTCTGTCCACCTAGCTTAGCACTTTCTATTTGCAGGTAGAGTGATTCTTTTGTAATAGCTAAAGTGCTTTGAAATAATAAACTTGAACTTAATGTGTTGTGACCAAAACTGCAATTTACTTTTCTTCATTTTCTTACACATTTCACACTGCAAAAACTTAGTGTCTGGCAGATTAAATGAAACTAACTCAGTATTTTCATCAGTTTCTTGTGCATTTATCAATACCATAGCGGTTTCTGTGGAAATGTTAAGAGATGTGTGATTTATCATCAGAAAATGTAATTAGGTCTACTGAAGTTAGTGAACTCAAAACAGTTCAACCAAACTGCATCTTGATGTTTACTGCAGTATTGCTTCCCACAGAAAACCAAGGGAAAACCTCAGAGTATTTTGGCCTGCTGCATTGCGTTGCTAAGCTAAGAACACAGAATTGATCTGCTGACCCTCCAAAACAAAACCACAGCAAACATAAATACTTTCAGGTGGTACTGTTTGTGCTAGAGTGACAAGAAAAAAAAAGCCAAATGCACTACTTGATATGAATGTGTGAACTAACAATAATTATTCAGCAGCAGGGCAACTTATAGTAAATAGTTCCTCATTCTACGAATATTATAGAAATGATAAGGGGGATGAACAGATCTTTATATTAATATGACTTAACATAATCATTTTTTAATCAAACCAAGTTTCCAGGTTACAGACTTCAGATGATGTAGTAATTCGAAGTTGACCTACGGACAAGAAGGACATGTTACTGACTTTCTGGAGTTGTTGTTGAGTCCTGATCAGAAGAAATTCTGTCTTGTCTGGGTTTAGTTTCAACTTATCCGTTTGCATCTATTGACTGACATCAGCAATGTATGATTCCATTGCAAAGAAGAACTTTGTGTTGTCAGGAGCGTAACAATGGGTGCGAGGAAGGTGCAAATCAACAATCTCAAAAAGCTTGCTGACGTAAAGCAAAAACAGTAGTGGAAGACAGTGACACTTACTAATACAAGAAGCAATGCCTCATGCAAAGTCCCAGTATTACCCATGATATGTTTCGTGATATAATTGTGACCTCTTTCATCTGGTGTGGTAAGGGTTCTTTTGTTTCCTTTTGTTTCCTTCTCTATAGGGAGATGTTAATCTGGATGCTGGCTCTTCATCCCCAGCACAGCAAGAAAAAGCATCTTTGTCTGACCCTGTTGTGGGACTTCAACCAAAAGTGCCGAAGGATTTCCTGATTTTCGTAAATCTCACTGAGTTTTGCAGGTACGTGTAGATAGTGGATTGGTGTTTTTATGCAGTAAAGCATTACATTTTTAAGCTTTCATAATCATCATCATTTTATAGCTTGTTAGTCTCTTCCCTGTGCCTCTCCTTTCCATGTTGGATGCCCATTGAACTAGTCAATTTCATCCCTCCATCTTGTTGCAGGTCTGTCTATGTTCATTTTTCTGTACCTTGGTGTCAAGTGTGACAACTTGGTGCTCCATCTGTTCTCCTGCATCCTTACCACATGCCCTGCCATCTTCATAATACCCATAATGATAGTAAACTTTAAGTGTAATAATGATAATGAACTTCATTTAAGTGTCAAGTGTATTTAGTGCTGAGGCACTAATTAGGGACACTGTGCAGAAATCAAATCAAATCAACTCATCAAATCATAGGTTGGTTTTTAAGGAGTCGGAAAAATTAGAGGACCTGGAGAAAAACCTCTCAGAGCAGAGCAAAGAACCAGTTTTCTCCCCCATGACCGGGTGAAAGGGAGACTGGCACTAGTGATATAAAACCCAGACAGTAGCAACTCGGCAAACAAAGCAAAAGCAGGATAGACAATAACAAAAGCAAAGGACGAAGTATTTGAAAACAGCTGTTATTCGGCTAACATTTGTTAAGAGCAGTGACATTATTTTATTAAATGGCCTCAAACGACTTCAGTCTGGTTTCCAATTCAGATTCTGGGGTCTCTGAAATAAGAGATTATGACTTAGAAGTCAAAGGCTCCCCAAAACTCAAGCAATTAACAAAGCCACAGATGTGGAAGAAGTGCATTGGCATGCCGATGAGCTACTAGCAGACACAGAAGGCTAGCGTTATATGAATATGTCTTTATGGAAATAAATCTGTGCAGCAAGCGTGCACAGCTAACATATACAATTATATAAAAAAAAATTAGAACTTTAAGAATTCAATAGAAATATCATGGCATAAAAAAGACGTCTGTTTATGAAAGACGTGACACGTCAGTGCCTTGAAGGCAGCATGCATTATTTACTTGCTCCCCAATATTTTAGAATTTCTCCGGAGTTACGAGGCTTGCTGTCTCAATTCTACGGCAGATTGTTACCTTAACAATCTAGGGATGGATCTGTGTTATTCAAGTGCCGTTTTGAAAGTTCTTTGTCCGTCAAGTCATGAAAAATTGGGAATAGATCTCTGGCGTCGTCTGACTGGTCTTGGTATTACTCGTAAATGTCCAACCCGCTGAAGCTGCCGTGGAGGCACACATCGCCAAAGACTAACCACAACTCCTATAGAGTCTTCACCGTTGCCAATTTCTATCTCTTTTTTCGACTTGGGTTCATCTATTTCTCCAAATTTTGGGCCAGACGATATTTTAAATTTGCATGCGGGCAGTCATGACATATTAAAATATTCATAGTGCCACCTTTGATTTCCCAAGAACTTCTATCACTCCATTGGTCCTGCATAATTGTGATCGCACTACCGACACCACAAGACCAAAACAAATGCTAAAAAAGTAACGCAACAACTCGCATCTCATTGTAATCAGAAGAGTTCCCGAAAAGAGGGACTGTGTATTTGGCCTGAGTCTTCTCATTGCTAACACTATGTCCTTGGCTCCAAAAATCGACGAGGTGCGCAGTATTAATTTGGATGTAAATCCTGAAGTGGGTTTTTTTAACGGAAAGTTGGCTGAGAGACTTAGCTGGCGTTGACAACCTCCAAGTTCCAGGCTACCATTTCCTTGCTTGCAATAGGAGTAACGGGATGCAGCATGGTGGAGTAGGTTTTTATATCAAGCAAGGTATTTGTTATAGAACCCTGAAAGACTTTTTCAGTGATGAGTTTGATGTTCTGTGGGTTTGGCTGCCACCTCCTAGACTACCTTGTGGGGTACCCTGCGTCATTGCGGGAACTATCTACCATCCGCAGTTTCTGTTATGCTAGAGTATTTGTCATCTCCACTTACCGCTATTGAAGGCCTATACCCTGGATGTGGGATTATGCTGTGTGGCGATTTTAACCACCTAAACATTACACCTTTAACTTCCCAATTCAAACTGAAACAGCTCATGGACAAAGCGACCCATGGGAACTGGATTCTGGATCTAGCTATTACCAATCTCGCACACTTATATGATAAGAACTCAGTGGACATTTTGCCACCGTTCGGCTTAATGGATCACAATGTAGTTATTGTGTGTCATAAAGCCTGTGCATCTGGGGGCAAGGGCAGTAGGAAAGTTGTGCTGAGGTGTGATACTTGGGTGAGCAGAAAGAATGAGCTTGGTGGATACCTTGCATCTATCGATTGGTCTGTATTTGCGTTGGGTAGTAGTTGTGATGAAAAGTCCATCTTGCAGGAGTGCATAGTGAAAATTGGCCTTGATACCATCATGCCAATCCAGTGTTCACAGCTGCATGTGAACAACCCTCTCAGGGTCACCCCCGAGTTTAAGCAACTCGTCAAGTGTTTCACCATGAAGCATTCATCTCTGGGGATAAAGTATGCTACACTCATCGGAATATTGTTAATCGAGAACGGAAATCTTTTCGCCGCAGTTTCTTCGAGTCCAGGGTTAAACATCTAAAGGAGTCTAAACCTAGCCAATGGTGGAGTTCTTTGAAAAGGATTGCGGGAATGTCTCCTGCATGTGGGTCAGAAGATCTCTTGGTGAAACTTGAATCGTTCTGCATGGACTCCCCGTCACCTAAAGGACTTGCCAACAAGATCAATGCGGCTTTTCTTGAGCCAATGAAAGACTTTAAGTGGTTAGAGGGTGTCGAATTTTAGTCTGAGTCTGATAATGTCTTACATGTTTCTAAGGGCGATGTGAGAAACGCCCTGTTAATCCACAACCCAACCAAGGCTCCAGGACCAGATCGTGTGCCAAGCTGATTGCTGTGCGAGTATGCCAATATCCTCATGAATCTGATTGCAGTGGTGCTGAACAGCAGTTTTTGTGAGCAGAAACTCCCTCAGAGGTGGAAAATGGCTGATGTTGTTCCAATCCTCAAAGAACAACCGAGCCTGGAAATAAACAAACACCTGTGTGCAGTTTCACTGACCCCTTCATTATCTTAAGTGGCGGAGGAATTCGTTGACACCACACACCCTGGCAGTATTGGAAGTTGTTGATCCTGACCAGTTTGAAGCAATCCCCAAATCCTCCATGACTCAGGTGTTGGTATCCATGGGGTACCAGTGGTTAGAGGCCACAGATGGAACTTGTGCATCAGTGTATGTCGTTTTGTTTGATTACAGAAAGGAATTTGATCTTATAGATCACAACATCCTGTTTCAAAAAATACTTGGTCTTGCTACTTGTTGATGGGTGGCACTTTGGATCTTACCAATCGCCAACAGCGTGTCAAGCTATCTTCAACTTGCTTCTCGGATTGGAAGTCTGTAACAGGCAGGGTATCCTCCTGATGATTAACAATGTTCCTCCTGATGATTAACGACCTGCAAGTCCCCATTATCACAACAAAGTACATGGACGACACCACTGTTGCAGAGGGGGCCCATAAAGGCAAACAGAGCCACGCCCAACATTCTGTTAACCTAGTCGACGACTGGTCATCAACGAATCATATGCAGATAGAATTCTCAGATATTGATTCGAAAAGGTGGAATTTGAAGAAGGTCAATGGAGGAGCTGCGAATAGAATAATCATGTTGCTCAGATATTTAGGGAAATGTAAAGTTTGACGATTTAATGTAATTGATATGATGTTAAAGGAAAAGACAAGTATGTAATTTAATTATATCAGAAAATTTTAAAAGACCAAGATTAATGTAGTGAGGGTATTACGTTCATGGATGGGAACATTGTTTATAATTCGGACAACCTTATTTCGTAGTTTCCCAACATCAGAAGGTGGACTGTCATAGTTATTCCCCCGCAGTATACAACCATACGTTAAGTAGGGATAGATAAAAGAGAAATACATATCAATTAGATTAAGTGTGCCTTTGCCGAGGAATCACTTAATCCTTGCTATAACATTAATAGTCTTGTAATTTTTGAGCATAATAGTTGAACAAAGAAGTAGTTTGTCTTTCCAAAAAGGTCATTGATAAAATTTGATATCAGAAAAAGTAGTGGTCCTAAAATCGATCCTTGTGGAGCACCTGTGCTAATGGTTTGTAGGTCTGAAAAGGAACCATTAACAAAAACTCTTTGCTTCCTTTATTTACTAGATATGACTTAAACTGTCCAATGATTTTCAGAGTTGAGATAACAGAATGCAATGATTGACTTTGTCAAAGGCCTTACTAAGATATAAAAACACCGTTACAGCAAATTCTCCACTGTGGAGAGTCATGGTAATTTCTTCAATAAGATCGACTAGACAGTCAATGTATTAATACTTCCAGGCCTAAAACCATATTGATTAGGGCTGATAATATCATGAAAAGGGAAATGGAACATAAATAATTATTATTTATTGGAAACACATTTTTCCAAAATTTTACCAAGGATAGGGAGTACAGAGATTAGATGATAATTGTTAGGAAGCAGCAACTGCGAACCTTGCGTGAAGACGGAAATGACCTTTGCTATTTTAAGATGTCAGGAAACATTGGCTTGAGTTATAGATATATTTATTACTGGGTTGCCATAGGCAATGCAGTTCGAAAATGCGTTGAATTTGTTTGTTTTCGTTTTTATCTTTTTTTCCGTGTCAAGAAAATGGAAAAGTTGCACAATAGGTCTTTCCTGTCACTCCCCTGCTAAGTATTGGCTCTGTTCAAAGAGCCTTATGCACGTATTTCAGAGGGTAGAAATGCATAGATTTTATCTCGTAGAATATTTAATTAACCTATAATGGTGTTTTAGTGGATCTTTAAACAAAACATACCCTTATGGAGCTCAAGAATGGACCGTCAATTGGATAAACAAGATAGGCAGTGAAAAGTAAATATCTGGAATCTTGAAAGCGACGAGTAATGGACTCCGTCGAGTTGTATCAAAGTCAGCTAAAGGAAAGGAAAGGAACTTTATTTAAGTGTCTAGTCGGTCTAGCGCTGGAGCACTAATTGGGGACCCTGTAAACTGAAACTAACAATTAATGCAAATCAAGTCAAATTTTGGTTTTTGAGAAGAGGGGGAACTGGAGTACCCGGAGAAAACCTCTCAATGCAGAGTAGAAAACCAACATATGATGCCACTTCTGGGAATCGAACCCTGGCCAAATCGGTGGGAGGCGAATACTCTCACCACTGCTCTATCCCTGCACCCCTAGCTGTATTTCCGATCTTTTACTAACTGTGGTGTTATGTACAACACTGAAACCAAATGGAAAATTCTCTGGTAACTTTTTCTGGTTGGATATGGAGAGAGAAGGAATCGAACACCTGGAGTGGATCAGTGATTTTTGTTGTTTGGCTATTTATTTTTATTTGTACTCAACTCTGCACAATATTCAGGTAAGAAACAATTCGAAATTTGACTAATTCTTGTTTGTCAAGAATTGTTTATGGCAGACCCAAATATGTTGTTTGTTTCAATAAAATCTTTCGCTGCAAACTTAAGGTTTTTGTGAGATTTTTTTGGGCCTTTCAATGTAATATTCGAACTCAACTAACTAGCATGCGTGGGTTGAAATTTGACACGCACGTGTAATGTTCATATAAACCGGAAGTTATTGATACCGGATGTTCGCTAGGACCTATGGGATATATTGAACAGAGCAATCATGGCGTCCACCTATGCTGTAACACGTTTTCTTGCAACTGTTTATTAAATCGTTGTTAATCTTTTGCATCCTGTTTTGAAATCCATTCAAAACATAACAAATGGCGACGAGGATGGGATGCAAGTAATCGAAAACGGAAATCTTTGCGTTTAAAGTGTTAAATTAACCGGAAAATCCTACCGATCAGCCTTGTTTTCAATGCCTGCAGATTCTTCATCAACCACTTCGCCTTCGCAGCCTTCAGCAGCCTCTGCAATGGCAGTTAACCTACCGACCTTTCCTGAGTTTGATCTTCAACCAAGAGATACCACATCCGTTCGCTTTGAGAAGTATGTCAAGCGTTTGGACAACATGTTTACAGCAATGAGCATTACCCGAGCATCTCAAAAGAAAGCGATGTTGTTGCATTACGTGGGAGAAGAAACCTGTGATGTGTTTGAGACCCTTACCATTCCAGAACCGCCGGAAGGAAGTGACAAATACAAGACTGCTCTTGTTGACCATTTCGAGCCTCAAAAGTGTGTGGATTAACACGTCTATGTCTTTCGTCAGGTAACGCAAAAGTCTGGTGAAAACATTATCGAGTTTTACACACGTCTCCAGCTGTTAGCACGCAAGTGTCAATTTGCCGATCCCAAACTGGAAATGAAGCGGCAGATTATTCAAGGAACCTCATTGGGTTTGTCGTGGCAAACCCAATAATCGGTCCAAATCTTCGCACCCAAAGAAAACGTCAAGAGGTAAATACCATGTCAGGTCTGCAGATGTTGAAGAGTCTCCGAGTAGTGAAATGTCATCTCTAGTCGGTGTTGATAGTGACAACAGTGAAGAGTATACTTTTAACATTGGTGCACAGGGACACGAAGCTGGTAAGCCTATCTTTCAGGTCACCATCATGAACACACCAATCCGCATTACGGCAGATTCAGGAGCAACCGTGAATATCTTAAACAAGAGAGACTTTGATGGCCTTAAATCAAAGCCACAACTGGTTGAAACAAGTGCCAAAGTGTATCCGTACATGGCTGATAAGCCACTAACCCTGTGTGGAAAGTTTCGAGCCACTGTCACCAGTGGAAACATTCTATGTCGCAAAGGGTTCATCAAGCTCCATACTTAGCTGGACAACCTCACAAGCATTAAATCTTATTAAAGCAGTTAGTACGGTCAAACCTCCTGTTAGCATACCACCTGATGCCCCAGATGTTCTCAAGGAATTTCCTAATCTAACCAGTGGAATAGGCAAGTACAAAGGTGAACCAGCACGCATACATGTAGATGAATCTGTCAAACCCATGGCTCAGCCACATTGCCGAGTCCCTTTCCATGTAAGAAAACAAGTGGAGGAAAAACTCAAACAGCTCAAAAATGATGACATCATTGAACACGTAGAAGGCCCCACCCCTTGGGTATCGCCAATTGTTGTTGTGCCCAAGCCGCATAAAACGAATGAGATTAGAATTTGTGTGGACGTGCTTTCATTAAACAAAGCTATCATCAGGGAGCGACACATCATACCCACCATCGATGATGTAGTGTCAGACTTGAACGGTTTTAAAGTGTTTGGTAAGATCGACTTAAATCAAGGGTACCACCAGATCCCATTGCATCCCGACTCGAGAGCGCTGAGCATGTTTGCTACACACGTTGGACTGTTCCAATACAAACAAGTTTGGTCTCTCGTGCGCAGCAGAAATCTTCCAAAAGAAGGTGGGTGATGCAATCCATGGCATACCCTGCGTCAAGAACATCAGTGATGACATCTATGTTGGGGGCGCAGACCAAGACACTCATGACCGACATCTGAGACAAGTATTCCGTCAACTCCAGGAGAGTGGTCTGACAATAAACTTACCTAAGTGTCAGTTTCGAGTTCCCACTATGCCCTTCTTTGGCCATGTGTTCTCTGAACAGGGCATGTCACCTGACCCTAAAAAGGTTGAAGCTCTTCAAAATGTTGTGCCACCAACCAATGTATCTGAAGTACGAAGCCTCCTTAGCTCAGCTGCATTCTGCTCTGGGTTCATCAAGAATTTTGCACTAATCACCAGGCCTCTTCGACAGCCGACCTGTAATGGAGTGAAGTGGCAGTGGACTGAGGAAGAACAGTCATCATTCGAACGCCTAAAAGTGGCACTATCTACCAAGACTACCCTTGGATACTTTGATCCAAAGAAATTTCTGTCGATGGTAGTCCCATTGGTTTAGGTGCTGTCCTGACCCAGAAAGATGTTTCAACTAATGAAGTGACACCTTTGCATTATGCCAGTTCTCCACTGACACCAACTCAAGCTAGATATCCACAGATTGATTGTGAAGCTTTGTCAGTTTACTGGGCTGTAAAGCGCTTTCACTTGTTCATCTATGGAGGGGAATTTAAAGTAATCACAGACCATCAACCTCTGGTTTCCTTGTTTAACAACCCACCTCTAAACCGTTCGCCAGGATAGAACGTTGGCTCATGGAGCTACAGCAGTACCGATTCACAGTAGAATATCGCCCTGGTGCCTCAAACCCCGCAGATTATGCTTTGAGACACCCAGTGGGAGACTTGGAATCTCACAATTATGAAATCGAGTCTGAAGACCACATCTCTTTTATTACAAGAAATGCAGTACCAAAAGCTGTAACACTGTCTGAGGTAGAATCTGCAACCGCAATGGATCCATTGCTACAAGTGGTTATATCTGCAATGAAATCTGGTTGCTGGTATAAGGCGCCACCTGGTGTATCATTATCTGAGCTATCCCGCTATGTGCAAGTCAAGGAGCAGTTAACCTGCACTGACACTGTCCTGCTAACCTGCTGCACTACAAGAACGAATTGTTGAAATCACCCATGAAGGTCGCTTGGACATAGTGAAAACTAAGGCCCTCCTGCGAGAAAAGGTGTGGTTCCCATGCATGGACAAGATGGTTGAAACAAAGGTCAAGGCTTGTTTACCGTGCCAAGCTGTAACCCCAGTGTACGCTAGAGATCCTGTTCAAGTATCAACTCTTCCTGACAGCCCTTTTGATGAAGTAAGCATTGACTTTGCGCATGTTGAGGGTGAAACCCTACTTCTACTGGTTGATGATTATTCAAGGTTCCCGTTCGTAGAACCAGTGTCGTCAACGTCCGCTAGTGCTGTCATACCTAAGTTAGATCAGCTATTTGCTATATTCGGAACTCCCAAGATTGTTAGATCAGACAATGGTCCACCTTTCAGCAGAGAAGAGTTTGCCAAGTTTCTCATGCGCTTGGTTTCAAGCAACGCAAGGTAACCCCATTATGGCCTAGGGCCAACGGTGAGGTGGAGAGATTCGTGAAAACACTGAAGAAGTGTCTTAAAGCCGCTAAAGTGGAAGGAAGAAACTGGAGAGAGGAGCTGCAAGCGATTCTGAGAAACTATCGCACCTCTCCTCATCAAACCACTGGTGTGGCCCCAGCAGTATTGTTACTGAAACGTCCTGTGCGTAACAAGCTACCGCAGACCAACATCGGGGAGAATGCTCTGCTATTCCAGATCAACAGTCCACAACCCCAAAACCTCATTTGCATGTCATAAACTTGGGACAGAATTTGTCCTAGTTCGCTGATTGGACATTACGTTCAAGGGAGTTTCTGCTCGGACAAATCGAAACAACTGTTGTGACAAGCAGCATTTATTTTAAGAGACTTTGGCTTGAGAGGAAAAGGCCAAGCTGTTTCGATCGTCCGTGTGCTGCTTGAGTGCCTCCACGCACTTTGATGGATTTAACGACGTGAAAAGACCCATTTTAATAGTTAAATTATTTTGCTTATTGATTTGCACATGAGAGCACTTGCAGATACTCAAACTTGTTTGAGAGCGGTCGGGAGAATTAACTAAAAAAGTTGAACTTGCAACATTTGTTGCAACTGTGTGTGGGTGAGGACGGACAAAAGTTTCTCGCATTTTGAAGTCGTCCTTTCTGCACATTAGACAGTGATCTGTAGCTTTTTGCTATGAAAATAACCTGTTTTAATTAAACACGTTCAACAATAAATTTTCGCTGTGAGGGAAAAAATAATTCATCAAATAAATTTATCTTACGCACTGAAAATCAATACAACATTGTTAAAATTGCTCCAAACTTATTAAAGCTGTTGAAATGAATAGCTATCTCTGTAATCACAGTTTTCAGGAATGTTGATGATGCGCTTCATTGCGTCTCGTGGGAAGCAGTCTCATGTTGATGGCCAAAAGGTTGACGTCAACACCGTGACGAGAAATCTAAGCTGTCTCTATGCATGGAAATGAGTTTCTGGGGTTGTGCGACCAGAGTATTTTTTTTTTGTCCTCGACCGTTGATTTAGAATTGCGGAGCCAAGCCAAGGGTATCTTTTGGCTTGCCTTTTAGGAAGTATGTAGCGGAAACAAGACGATTCGGGAACATTTTGTGAAAAAATATTTATAATGGGTGACACGCGCAACTTGATCACGCGAACTTGCCAGGTTATGCTTAACATCCACTTGGCCTTTTGACATCCCATTGAAAAAAAACTCATAAAATATTCGCAGACCGGATGATTTCTCTGAAATGGTGATTGCTAACGAATAGAGAAAGATTTTCACAATAACTGAAAATTCCTGTGTTAAGCATGGAAATTCGACGAAGCCGTAAATGCGACTAAATCTCTTGCGTGCATTGCTATTTTTGTGTTTTGATTGTTGTGCAAATTTTGACAGAGAATATTAAATTATGAAAAATATCTACGGAATACGGATAGATCGTTAAAAAATCTTAATATTTTTAGCGGTATTTGAACATAAAAGATGCAATGCTTGACAATATCTAGATGTATCACATCATCTAAAAATTTCTGTGTTAAGCATGAGAATTCGACAAAGAGGTAAATGCAACTAAATTTGTTGCATGCATTGCTATTTTTGTGTTTGGATTGTTGGGCAAATTTTGACAGGGAATATTAAATTATAAAAAAAATCTACGGACAGGTCGTTAAAAAATCTTTATTTTTAGCGGTGATTTGAACATAAAAGATGGAACTCTTGACGAGAAATAATATTTTTGTTGATATTTGAAAGAAGAATCATTTCGCGGGAATCAGGACTCGGTGAAAATGAGTTAACCAATTTGCATACGTGCGTTGAAATGTGATACGCGAGGAGACAGGAATTTTATTTCTCTGACAAATGATTTTGTCATTGTGGTGTAAAATGAAGT
>NC_090895.1:48964013-48996513 GCF_036669925.1 Montipora capricornis | reverse complement strand
AGGTGAGGAAGGGTATCCCAACTGTAGATCATTAACAGTGTTTGCATGCATCCTTTTAACATTTTTTCTCTGACAGACATGCACTGTTCTCTAGGATTTATGTAGTACGTTATTATTGAATACTTCTTACGTACACTGTAATTCTTTGTGTTAGGGTAGACTGCTCGCAATCCCTACTGAGTTAGTCGAACAGCCCGCTTTGGTCACAAAGTGAGCCAAGGGGAGAATGGTGATAGAGCGAGATAAAGAGACTGCATGATCTTCTGTAACCGAAACGTTCAGAATTTTGCAACAGGAAATTCGGATTGGTCCGTTGATAATGGACCACTGTCAGCTTTTTTTGACTAGTTAATTACTTCTTGTCAGATTGTGATGCCAATCTGTCTATGATTTTGAAAGAAAGAAAGAAAGAAAGATCTGATCTGCTAATCGCCCTTTCTCGCAGTCGGAGACTGAATTACTAAGGGCGCAGCTCAACGAGGTCGGGCCGAAGGAGCTGTGCTGCCGGCTAGGCGCTCGGCCCCTGAACACGACCCATGTTTGACCTCGGAGCACAGCACCACAGCCTGATGGAATAGGCCGGGAGTCGATTTTGAGGAGGGAGGAAAACCGGAGTACCCGGAGAAAAACCCTCTGTGGGAAAAGAAAAAGATAAGCACAATATGGGTTTTGCGGTTTCGATCATTTATCCCTTCAAATAGCTAACAAATTGAACCCAAACAAGAGCTGAAACTCACGGTCGAAGCTCTTCTATTGGGCAAGTATGTTATGGCTGTGCCACCAACTGGTTTCATCAAGAGCATTATTTTATGAGAGCTTTGTCCTCTAAAGATACTTGTGACCCATATCAAACGTCGTCCATCGTTGTAATAGTTCCTCGTCGCAGCATCACCAAAGACCAGATTCAGTCAAACAATCATCTATGAGTAGTTGTCTTCGAGAAAAAGGGGAATGTATTGAAGGCCATGGCTTCAAACAAGTATTGAGTCCTTTTTTTGCAGAACAAGATCTGTATTGATTTAATGATAGATGATGAGTCATCCTTTCTAAATAAGGATTTTTCCTTGATAGTTGTTGATCAACATTCAAAAGAACATTTATTCTGCAAATCCTGCAACAATCTGAGGCCTCTTTCATCTGGCTGCATAGGTTTTCTACCTATCTTTTTACTGGGCTTTGGAGTGTTGATCATTGAATTCAAAGTAAATATGGTAGTTTTTCTGTGGTTTCCTTTCCAAATATTTGATTGCATTTTACGTGTACATAAATATCAGGGTTTTCGACAGTTTTGTAAAGTAGCGGACATATTTCTGAAAGCACGGGACATAACTTTTTTGGCACTGCAAGGAGCTTTGCAAGCGGGGAAGGCACAAGCTCCCCCCCCCCCCCCCCAGGAAATTTTTAAAATAGGGTTCCCAGGCAAGGCTGGAGTTCACGCAAATTCTCTCTAAAAGGTAAAATAAAACAAATCCCTCAAATATTGGCATTAAAGTATCGGACATGGAATGGGAAAACATCGGACGAAATGTCCGGCCTCTGGCCTCAAAGGAAAACCCTAAAATATTCCCACGCCATTGAGTGCTTATTTACATTAGCAATAAAAGAGGCAGAACCATCTGTCATATCACTTTCACTCATTAGTAGCAGATTCTGAACGCCTCGGTTACAGAAGATCGTGCAGTCCCTATATATCTCTCTCTGTCACCATTCTCCCCTCGGCTTGCTTGTGTGACAAAAGCAGACAGTTTGACTAACTCAGGAGGGACTGCGAGCAGTCTAGGGTTAGGGTTAGTTTGCTGTAGGTTGTATATTTTAAATGAGGTATGTCCTCAGTTCTTTCCTTGGTACTAACTTACTAAAAGTGGCCAACATGTCCTTGACTACTTGGACTATGTGTTTGGGAACCTTGTACAGTTGGCTCCTCTTACTGTTTCAGATGAACCAAAATTGAAGGGTCTTTCTCTTTGGTGAATTTTAATTTTAATTTTCATATCTTACTTTAATTATTATGTTCTTTAAAATTACAAATTCCGGCAGTGGTGGAGAATTGTTTCATCAATGATTTCATGTTTTTTTTTTGTTGTTGTTTTTTTTACTTTAGGGCACCCCTGCCCCATTGGCAAGTGTTCGCCATGAGATTCTTAGACTCCTTGGAAGTCTGGGAGGTCAAACAAACGTCCTGCTTCTTGGAGGAAAAGAAATTGATCCTTCAAAGATTGTTGCTTGGGACTCGTTAAAACACCTGGGTTTTGCTGTGCCTTTTCAGGATATGAAGCCCGAGATTGATTTAGGTATGGCCAACACTTAAAAAAACCAAACAGCTGAAAACCCCATCAGATTGCCTCAGGTTGCATTAATTTCAAAATTTAAGTGGCAATTTTGAAACGAAAATTCTCTGATCGAAATTATTTTAAATTTTTTTCAAGTAACCTCAACTTGAACTTAAAAGCGCTTCCCTGTGCTGTTTCATCTGATTTGTGCATCATTTTTGAGAATACAGTGTAACATTAACAAACAATAAAAGAAGCATGGTATTTATTGCATAAATGTTGACGTGCATTATTACTTAATGGGTGAAATAAATCTAATAGCACAACTTTTTATCTGAGCACCAAATGGAAAGCCTGGAGACCCTAACCCAACCTTAATAAAATACCTCAAATTAAAAATGTTGTGGCAAAATTCTTGCACCTCTTTTTCCCAGTAACTAGAGGATTTAAGTACTCAGAAACAGTCTTGGTTATATTTCCCTTGCAAGTTTATCAGCCTTCAATGTTAGTTTGGAAACTAATGCTTTAGAAAGAGTGACATGTATTAAAATATGCAGTGTCAGGACATCTTGCCAAGACCATGCTTAATGGCACTTAAAGGGAACCTCCACTAAAACAACAAAATAACTTTAAGCCACAGAACATAATGTTTGCAATTAAAAATTTTCAAACTTTTTCTAATGAAAGCGTTTGAATCCGAAAAATGGCCGCCGCCATCTTGAATATTTGTGACGTGTCGTGGTTGCCCTATTTTTCTGACACAAAGAGCGATTGTTCTGGAACAATAGGGCAACCATGATACGTCACAAAATTATTATTCAAGATGGTGGCGCCCGTGAAATTTGAAAGCCAAAACAAGTGTTTTGAAATTCATTTTTTTCGAATAAAAACGCTTTCATTGGAAAAAGTTTGAACAATTTTAATTGTAAACATTATGTTCCCTCGTTTAAAAGTTATTTTGTTGTTTTAGTGGAGGTTCCTTTAATGACTGCATGCAACCTTTTGTCTCTTTCTCAGAGGGGACTTAACCATTTTGAACTTTTTTGAGAGTTTGATGTTACGATTCCTAGTTAGCCATTAATTAATATGATGGGAGGAAAATGGGCGGGCGGGGGGGGGGATATTATGGCATGTTTTGTCCACGTTTCTCTTATGGTTATTTTGACTGGCTAATTATCTTGGAAATTATCATCTTCTGTCTTTTGTTTTTGTCTTTGCCTCCTTTTTTAGCTTTGCCATTGTCTTATCAAGTTTAAAAAAATATCATTTGCACCCTCCCTGTCCTTGGGCAAGTAATGCTACTCAGGCCATAAATAAACTTGACACCAAACTTGTTAGGGTTAGGGTTAGGGGTTAGGGGTCAGCATATTAATTGTAATGCATGGCAGACAGCTACTTCTGTCAATAGTACATGATTCTTTTGTTTGCATGATTGTTTTATTCTTAGCTTCTTCTACGTGAAATTGCAGATCCATTTTTACCCCGTCTGATAGAACTGGCAACAACATCAAGTGACAGGCAAACAAAGGTAATTTCTACATGACAATTCGAGGTCATAGCAGTTAAGCATCAACTTCAGCAGTTGCGAAGAAGCCTGAAAAAAATCCAGGCTTGAACAGAGCTATTGCCCATGACCATGCAATTGAGTTAGGCCTAACTGGACTGAACTATCAAGCCAACTGGGAGCTGGTGTAATTTTTCTTTGCTTAATCATTGGGGATTATTTATAATAACACCATCTGCAGGTTCTTACTAGGCCTCCTTGGAATATTAATTGTAATGCATGATAATGGCTGATGAAGAAAACTACAATTATTACAATCAAAAACATTTGTTTCCTGCTCCGGAAGCATAATAAAAGTTAAAAAGTTTTACAAACTCGGAGCTAAAAGTTAAAACTTATGAAATATTTCGTCCGTTTTTCAACCGGACTTCATCAGTCAATGATATGAATGTTAAAAAGATGAATTTTAAAAAGGTTTTTAACGCCTCTTGGGGGTTAGAATTGTGTCATAGATGGCTGCTAATTTGTAACCATTGTCTCTGTTTAACGCCGGTTTCGTAAGTTTAATTTGAATAGCTTCTTTTATCCTGCACAATCTACAACAGAAGATACCGAAGAGCCTCAAAACGAGAAGAAAATCTATGCATCAACGCCATACATCAAAGGAATCTCGGAACGCCTGCAAAGAGCTTTCAAGTCACACGAGGTTACACTTATTCATAAACCCGTCAATTCTCTAAGATCACAATTGGTACGTGTCAAGGACACA
This sequence comes from Montipora capricornis, assembly GCF_036669925.1. Taxonomy (NCBI): domain Eukaryota; kingdom Metazoa; phylum Cnidaria; class Anthozoa; order Scleractinia; family Acroporidae; genus Montipora; species Montipora capricornis. The sequence continues at coordinate 48,991,970 of NC_090895.1, read as the reverse complement.
ACTGTCAATCTCAAGAAATGCGGTACTGTGTACCAGATCCATTGTGAGAAGTGTAACAAGGAGTACGTTGGCGAAACGGCCGGCTCTCTGGAAATCAGAGTAAAAGAACACCAATCAAGAAGTTCATCAGCTATTCACGAGCATTGTCGCCTGGAGGGCCACTCGGTGGACCCAAATAAGACAAAAGTACTATCAACCGAAGTTAACACCTTCAAACGCAGGATAAAAGAAGCTATTCAAATTAAACTTGCGAAACCGGCGTTAAACAGAGACAATGGTTACGAATTAGCAGCCATCTATGACACAATTCTAACCCCCAAGAGGCGTTAAAAACCTTTTTAAAATTCATCTTTTTAACATTCACATCATTGACTGATGAAGTCCGGTTGAAAAACGGACGAAATATTTCATAAGTTTTAACTTTTAGCTCCGAGTTTGTAAAACTTTTTAACTTTTATTACAATTATTACAGTTTAGAATAATCAAATTGGACTTCGTGAATTTGCAATGTGTGGAGGCATGAATATGAGGTCATGCACAGAAATAAATAACAGGACTGGGCCCTCAGAAAGTCCTTGAGTGTTGGCATGGGTTGGAATTTGATGCAGGTTCTATGAAACTCAGAACATAGTGTGATTGTGGAAATAGGAAAAAGCTGAAGGACTTAATGAATAACTTTAGGCTGAGGATCAAATGTATGCAAAACAAAGGTGATTGAAGGCCAAACATATTGTTATAGCACATGCTGACAACTGTGAATTGATGCACGACTTCATAATGCTGGAAGAACTAACATGAAGGCTACAAAAATTATCATCAAATGAACACAGATTGCCACCGCTTGTAAATTTGAGTCTCTTTAAAATTCCTGTTCAACTTTTAAAAAAATTACACACATTCAATTTTGTATAGGTTATTATGATAAGTTTGTTTTTGAAGCCCTTGCAAGAGTTCACGCAACTTATGGTTTTGATGCGTGAAAGGTCTTGTGAGAAGAAAACAAAATAGTTGTGTGTTGTGTTCCTGTCACAACAGAAATGTCAGTCACCAACTGAAGGTTGTCTCTTCTTTTATGTACAGTAGTCATGTTTGTCGTCGTAGGTTGCTGCTTGTGAATCACTTCACTCTCTTATTCTTTACGTGCTTGGCAAAAGCGTCACACAGCCACAGGGAAAGAAGGTAATGTTTACCTAAGGCTTGTATACATGAAGTAAACTGTAAAGTGGTAAGTATTTCATCCTTGTAAGATTTATGTAGTAAACATATTATATGTAGCGCTGAATTCGAACCAAAAAGCCGTAAATAACAGAGAGCAAGAAAAAGGTGGCATTCATCAGTTTTACCCGTCAGGCAAGAGGTCTTTTTAGATATTCCATTAAAACGTAAGTATTTTTTAATGTGTAGCTAACCCTCTTCACCTCTTCAAATCTTAATCCCCGCATGCAGTCTCCTCAGTGTTTTTGTACCCTTTTTCGAGGGGAAAATACTAATAATATTTTAAACAAGACGTTAATGCTTGTTAATGTATGTTGCCTTTATACTAATGTTTAGATTTCTTGCTAAAACCAACCATAAAAGGATGGCTTTTCCCTAGCCCCCACTACAGGAAAGCTTGCTCACATATGTGTTTTTTTTTTGTGTGGTGATAAAAGAGTCCATTGGAGAAATTATGGAATCATTTATTTCCTTGCCTTCTTCAACTTTCATGTGATGTTGAACAGGTTAGTTACATTATTGCCATAATTAGACAATTTGAATGTACAACATTTACAATTTTTATTACAGAACGCATTAATGCTGTGTTTACACTTGGGCATTTGCGGAGGTAGTTAAACGTTTACTGACTAAACTTTGGTATATTTGTACACTGTTTATACTGGCTCAAATAACCGAGGTAAACCTGTCATCAATCACTGTTACGAACAAATTGAATTGGGGGCAAATTCTAAAATCCATGTATAAAATGCCTGCGTTTATAAGAGAAGCTGTGGCCCTTGTAGTCCTCACGTTTTATTTTCTTGTTCTTGAGCAGCAAATCCAGGTCTTAAGATTTCAGCGGCTCTTACTTTTGCAGCACCTCAAGTAGTCAAAGCGAAAGCGATTGATTTTGCTTCAAATTGCTATTCGAAAGACAAGGCGAGCTAGGCAAGCTTGGTTTTGGCTGAGAAACCAATTCTGGTTTGAAGCCCTTTTACACGGAAATTTCGTTGAAGATTGGTGGAAAGAGAACTTCAGAATATCTAGATGTACATTCAATTACATTGTCCGAGTAGTTGGTCCGGATTCACCCTGCTAGCAGAGCCTTTCTTTTGCTTGCTCGATTTTGGCGTTCTCGAGAAAGGCTCTGCATGAATCGAGTAAGATCTGTATTGAATATGCGCTGCATGTTGCCAGGATACAGTCTCGAACCCAAGCCTAATATGCCAGATCTCGCCGTTATCTTGGTTTTTTATGGTACAGCGGGCTATATTATAACCATCGGTTTTGTCACTAAACGGACGCTCGCACTGGAAAAACCGGTTTGACGAGACATACATGATGCCTGCATTCTCCGAATGAGTAAACTGCATACAGAGGTTGTTCAAGGTAACTGGCTTAACGGGCCTTTGAAACAAATTGGTGTCTTGTGAAGTTGGACCTTTGCTGGTTGGGGACTCGGCTTATCCCTTATCAACCTTGGTTAATGAAACCTTTCAAGCAAACTCGTAGGGCAACTGAGAGCCATTTGTGGTACAATTGTACCCTCAGTCAGGCCAGGGTTGTTATAGAATTTGAAAGTCGCTGGAGGAGTCTCTATAAAGCAATGGAGGAGAAGACAAGTAGTGTCCCCCTCACTATCTTGGCTTGCTGTGTTCTTCACAACATCTTTATAATTGTTGGAGACCCAAGTACTGTAGACGCAGTTGAGGACGACGATGAGGATGAAGATTTTTTTTCGTGGGGATATACCGTACAGCTTGGCGCTTCAGGCCTTTGAGACAATATTTAACAATTATTCGCCGAAGGCGAAGTGATTATCGATGAATATTCACCGATAATCACTGAGCCTGAGGCGAATAATTGTTTTAGTATAAATACACAGGTGATTATTTCAAAAAAGAGAAAAAAAAAACATTTGAACGCGAAAATCATCTTCTCTTACAAAACGACTACTGGCAGCCATTTTGTCCGTCGAGGTGATTATCGGCTGATAATCCGAGATAGCGAGCCAATGCTACCGCGCGATTTTGTATAATCACCTGTGTATTTATACTAATAACAATTATCCTGCAAAATCGCGCGGAATATCGCCTGATTGAGCAAGATTATGTACTTAATGACTGAGTGGGAGGGCCGGACGGGAAAATATTTGACCTGACGTCATGGTGAATGGACCGAGGGCCAAATATTTTCCTGTCCGGCCCACCTAAACTCAGTCAATAAGCATTTTATCACATGGGCTCTTTACACTATTTAAGAGCACTCAGAAGATGAAGTTAGCACAAAATAAAATATAAAATCTGCACAGAAAATTTATCTAATATGTTGTTTGCATTTGCTTTTCTGGCAGTAAATTACTTGGATGTTTAAAAGCGATGAAATCCCCTAAAATGACATCGCACGGAGCAGTACATGTTCCTAGTAGGGCAGTACGGCTTTTTCCGGCCCTGCTTGCAATAATGCGTACAGCCCTCATACGGGCATTTGCCCAATAGTTTTGCATTGAAAGCGCGCGCGGGGCCGTATGGGCCATATGATAAAATTGTTTTATTAAAATTATAACAGAAATCAAAACAGTTTTGCGGCGTTAGAAAATTATGTTCCCCGGACATAAGAAGCCATAAGCGGCCCAACAGTTAAATCTTGTTCGTGAAACTATATGTGATCTAACATGGACTGTTCGGAAAGTGCTGTGTCTCAAGGGTCAGATTCGACTGTGTACAGGAGGGGTGAGTAGCACTTTGCACACGAGAAAGATCCCGAATTTCAGTCCAATAGTTGAAAAGATGAGCACAAGCATTGGCGAAAAAAATGCATCAAAATTCTTTTGTTGAGTGACTACTATAACTACCAGAATGCAATATTTCAGTAGTCACTCAACAAAAGATTTGGGATGCGTTACATCATAAGGGGTACGGTCTATTGTCCAGTCTGGAAATGTCTATGGTTGGCATAGCAAGAAGTCATTCTCTCTAACTTACGTTAGGGTTAGGGTTAGGGTTTAAAGGTGACTGGAATGCAAACTCGTAAGCTCTATTTGAAAAGATCAGATCATGGTGAATTGCGACATTGAGTCGAGTGGCATTATTTATCTTTGGTGTCTTTTAGCTCAGCATTTTAGCAATTTCTTTTTTTTTTGCATGTAATTAAATTAGTCATCGAGAAAATAATAGATTTTGCAATTATTTTGTGGCTTTCAGGGGGTAGAATTTACTTTTTTTCTAACAATTAAGTGGACAACAAGAATTTTTTTACAATGTGATATTATTTTCCAGACGTGAATATTCAGGAATAAAAATTCTTCTTGATCAGCTTTCAGAGATTTCTCATACCCTGCGATCAGGCATTCTTTTTGTTCTGAGTCAGAAAACAAGAGGCTAGATTTTATAGCGTGACTGACTTCTGAACACTGTGATCAATTTCACACTGTGAATATTATTATTTTTTCACTCCCAATTTCATGGCGTGAATTTTTACCCTTAATTGCCTGGCGTGAAAGTTTTCACTGATCATTCACAGCATGATATTTCATGCCATAAGTGATAGTTTTTTATCGTAGAGTGATCATGGCGTGAATACGCCATGAAAATTGAAATTTACACATTGTGACCATGAAAATTCACGGTTTTTGCTAAAATCCATAAGCCCCCTTTTCGCGTGAAGGCTCACAAAAGATTTAACCTTTTCAATGTAAAATTATAGAATTTTTGCTGAAACGCTAAAAAACCATCATTTAAATCTTTAATGCTTTTAATTTTTTTCTTCATTTTTATCTCATATATCTGCAAAAGAAATCAATTTTTCCTAAATTAATTGACAGATATTATCAATTTGTTTTGCTATTTTTCATGAAAACTTTGAAATTTATGCTTATGAATTGATACCCGGCAAGCAGGGTAGCCTTCGATCTTCCCGATTTTTGTAGCTAATTTTTTTTCTCATATATAATGATGTCCATTTCCTTGTCAGTTATGATATTGAAGATAATAATCATCACAGTCAACGAACAGAAACAAATAAAATGCAGGAAGAATGTGCAAATGTGTCTAGTCATTTATTCTTTCCCTTTGGTGACATCCTTAAGGATATTTCCCAGCATCACCAAAGCATCCATGGATAATGTTTGCTGCTCTCGTTAGCTTTCTTTCTCTGCTTCGGCCATTCGCTTCATGAATGGCTCATCCCTCTTCTGTGCTCTCTCAAGGAACGAAAGCACTGTGCTTTGTTCCTCTGCACCAGTTTCAACTTTGCCCTTCTTACTGACATTCTTCCTAGTGGGTTTTTCTCCCACATGACTCTTTGCATTTGGTGTATTTCTGCGCTTTTTTTTTTCGACTTTTGTCCTTGAAAAACAGTCATTTTGAGAAAGCACAATCTGGTCGTTCACCCGATGGGCGAGGTGCATCCCTCTTCTTTTGGGCATGTGCAGCCGACAAAGAAACGCTTCATCCAAGGCCTCTTTTTCCAGCGAATCGTGATCGCTCTCCAGGGAACTATCCACATATGAGCTGCTTTCCAGCACTTGCTTGGGATTTACTGCTTCTTGATTGCTGAGAATATTATCCATATCGTTAAAATGCTTTGGTATAAGGTCAGTTTCACTCTCAGTTTCCTTTTCTAGCCCGTCGTCTCCCCCTTTTCCATAGCCAGTTGTGCTAAGTTTATCATTTGCAGTCTTGTATTTTTTTGTCGGGTTCGTCATTTTATTTTTGCACTGCTGTGCGGATTTGTTACTTTCCACCGTCTCTTGTTTGCACCTCTTGTGTAGTTGGTAGTTGCCGGGTTACAGACTGCAACTCTGGGAAATTGAACGTCTTGTACCGAATCCTGTCCTCATTCTCACCAAACAATTCCATCAGGATCCATTTTTTCTGTGTAGCTCCACCGACTTTTTCTCCTTTGCACTCCACTATCTTGTTTGGAAAGTCTGAACCTCATGAGCAGGTGAATCAGTAAACGGCTGTGCCATCGGCTGCATCGAAGAACTCATAACTGAGCCAATTAGGCATTTGTGGCAGGAAGTGTTGATTGTACAGGTGTTGTAGCGGTTGTTGTAGTGCGTAGCCAAATGGGGAATACGTGGAACATGCATCTTCCCTTGCAAAATAATAGATTGGAGAATAAATTCAGAGAATCAACGGAAATTGCAACAAGAAAGAAATTATAATATGTTAACTTTCCTCTCAAGATGTTCGTTGTCAAAAGAATTCCTTTCTTGCTTTTTGCCATGACTCGTAGGTAGATCAAAAACAAACGTGAAAACCACTTTGTGAAAACGTGATCAAATGAGATCGACGCAATCTGGACACCACAGAATGTGAATTACTATGCGACCGCAAGCGGATAATCTGTCATCTCGACCTTTGCTACTGACCTAAACCATGCCTGACAGGGTTAATCGATCGAACTTTTACCTTTTAATAAGTTGGTTTACTTTCTATTGTCTCGGGCGGCATTTACCATGGTACCAGTTGGCATTTACGCATGCAAAATATTTACCTATGTAAGTAAACTCCAAAACCTCGGTAAAACGCTCAAGTCTAATTATGGCTTAAGTATCAAGTTTCAAAAAATAAAGTCACAGTAAATAGTCACTTTTTATCCCATAATTCCAGTATCTTCCAGGGTTATTTTTTTAAGTTGCTAATATTGGCTACATTAATAATATTTTATTTGCTAGGTAGCAGAGCAGTTGTTTAAGCCATTAGTGTTCCAGTTGATCCACTGGTTCACCAACAACAGAATGTATGAAAGTCCTGAGACAATAGCTCTGCTCGATGCAATCCTGGTACTGTTATTTCCTTTGCCAAAATAATGTTTCTTTATATTAAGTACAGTCTTCTGCAATTTTGCTGACTCTTCATTTCATCGTGAATGTTACATGAACAACTGTTTGCATTGTATTAAAGGATGGTCTAGTTTACCATGGGGAAGCTGCATTACGAGATTTCAGTGCTCAATGTGTGAGGGAATTTCTACAGTGGTCAATAAAGCAGACAAGTGAGAAGGTTTGTGGAAAGGTCTTTTTCATTTGCAATTTATTACTGAAGCGAAGACCAGTGAGAAACATTTTTGGATGTTGCAGTTTGCAGTTGCTATCTACTGGTTAATTATAAGTAAGCACTAATAATGCAGATTTTTTTTCACATGACCAGCCTTTGTATAAGAATACCGGTATTCTTGCTGGTAAGCCTTCATATGTTGTTCATTAAATCCCAGACTCAAAGCCATCTCTAATAGACACTAAGGACCGCAGAATGATTTTTCATGTCTTGTCTGATCTACTTGTTCAACATTTAAGAGAAACTGGTTTTCGTGACTGTGCACGTATTTTAAAAGAGAACGTTTGTTATGCTGTTTGACGTTTTATTTCAGGATCTGGAGAAGAGTCCCATCAATATAAAGTCTCTTCTCAAGCGACTGTACAGCCTGGCTCTTCATCCAAGTGCAGCCAAAAGGCTTGGTGCTGCATTGGCTTTTAACAACATATACACCATTTTCAGGCATGTCTTTAACTTTGCAGTCTCCCTGGTTTTTCTAATTTTAGGAATTATAAGAATTGCACATAGTTGATCACATTCACTAGATTAAACAATAATATTGTATAAACGCTTTCATAAAAAAAAATCAGTGGATTAATTTAACTATCAAACATGATAATGTAATGGATTTGATGATAAAAATTATGGGCAGAAACATACTTATTAAAGACAATGTTTCGGTGTCCTCATGACACCATCATCAGGTCAAATATAATATTTTACACTCATAAATCGGATCGATGAGCATAAAAGATCTGGTTCAATATTCAATCACAGCCAAAGTCAACATCAATCAAGAACAATAACATCTGACATGTTTTGCATTCTTAAGAAATGCTCATGCAAATTTGATTGTCTTGTGTATGAAATGTTCCTTATTCGCGAGCACAAACCGTGTCTGAATATCCAAAGTGACTCGATAAAGCCAACACTTTTCACCTAGCCTCTAGGGACTTTGAACTTAATCTTGAACATTAATATTCGAGTTATCTGAGTGTAAAATATTATATTTGACCTGATGATGGTGGCATGAGGACACCGAAACGTTGTCTTTAATAAGTATGTTTCTGCCCGTAATTTTTATCATTAAATTAACTACTTGCAGGAATGATTTGTCTTTGCAAATGTGGTCTAACCATGAAACACAAATGCACCTATGCAAACAGGGTTGCTTTTCAAAAGTAAATAGGCAGTCTAAGACGTTTGTCATTGCTCCATGCGTTAGTGCATTTTGTCCAGAATCATTATGGTACTTTCCTTGAAGCTATTATTTTATTTTAAGTGGTCAAAGGGTTGCAGCAGTCATGAAACAGCAGCTGTTATTGATATGTTTATGAAGGTCCAAACATTTCTCTCTAGGGAGGAGTCTTCCCTGGTAGACGTTTTCATCTTGGAAATTCTTGCAAATTACTTGGAAAGTCTGTCACTTGCACATAATGATGACCAAGCAAGAGGTAAAATAGCTGAGATGACAAGTTCAGTTCAGGGTTAGGTAACCTTTTTGGGTACTTTTTTCACCATCTACCAAACGTCTACATGCCAGGTACTCAAGAGCAAACTGCTAAAGCTATCGAACATTTGGAGAGAATCATTAAAGTGCATGTAAGACTGCTGAACAAAGAAAACAAACGGAGAAGAATTCCAAGGCAAGTCTAAATATACAATGTTATGAATATTAATATTCATTTACTTGAGCACTTGCTAAAGAGATTACCCTGGACAATTCCTGCATTTAAAACATTCATGGCTTTTGCAATGGTTATCTGAATATTAGTGTGGTTGTGGGCTTAAAGAAGCTTGTTTTGGGATAGTTACAGATTCTGATACATAGTTCTAGTTGGCTGCACACAAGTAACCTTTACACTAAGTTAATAGCACCCCCATTCCCCCCCCCCCCCCCCCCCTTTCCCTCCAGCTTGGGCCAAATAGGCCAGATAAAAAGCACTTGCATGGGTTACATTGCTATCAAAAAAGTCCAATTCTAACGTTTGTGAGGCTAACTTTAAATTCATTCGGTAACATTTCATGCAAATTTTTGGCCACTCCCATAAAAGGGCTTTTCAGGGAAAATAGCTCAAAATACAAACAATCTAGAGGTTTTAAAAGTACGATTCAGTAAAACTAAGACTACTATCTGCATCTCAGAATGATGCATAAAAACAGAAAGACACTCGCTTAGTTTAGAAGCTAAAACTGTTACAGCTAAAACTATTCCACGGCATAACTATGCTATAGGTAATTGAACTTAATTTTAAAGAAATCAGTGTGGCATATATAACTGCAGTGAACTTTCTGTGGAATAAACACTTATTATGCAGCACGTTGTGACAATGTACAAATATGGTCATAGCGCGCTCGATATTTGTCCTGCGTACTGAACAGATATCCTGCAATAAATGTTATTTTGTGTGTCACCGAAAAAAATGGTAGTTTTTCCAGCTCTTTTTTCCAATAAACGTAGAAAATTGTGCTTTGTCATCAAAAACAATTATCCTTCTCAATCTTGCAGAATATCTACTGATTTTAGCCAACTTGACCTACAGCCTCGTTGGCTAAGTATCAGGCGATATTCCGTGCGATTTCCCAGCATAATTGTTAAATATTACACTTATACCAATTGCCACAGGCATCACCCTTCTCTTGGAAGACTTATATTCAAGGCATGTATAATGTGAGAATAAGAGATAATTGGAAGAAAATTGCTAAGAAAAGCAAAAACTCCTATGCCTGGCTGCAATACAAGATCTGCTGCCGCGAGGTAAAAAGAGAAATTCGGCTTGCAGAAAGAGAATATGTAAATCAGCAAATTCAAAATAACAAAAACAATACAAACTGCATATGGAAATCGATCCGTTCGTGCATACCAAAGAAGTCAACTGCTCAGAGAAGCTACAGTAAAGATCATAAAGGCGTGGCTAATGAATTTAATCAATTCTTCTCAAGTGTCGGCGAAAACACGATTAAAAAGATAAAAGAGACGGCAGCCACAGCTGAATGCAACTACACATTAGGCCGAAATTCCTTTCAAGCAAGAATTTACCCGACATCCGAACAATTTTCTTTTACCCCTGTTAAATGCCATCAGGTGGAAGCTATTATTAAGAACATGGCCCCAAACAAAGCCCCTGGGATCGATAAGATACCTGTACGGATAATTAGGGACTGCCTTCAAGCCATTTCGTACCCTCTTACTTCAATAATCAACACCTCAGTTTTTACTGCTTGCTTCCTAAATGTGTGGAAAATTGCCGAGGTGAAACCAATACCCAAGGAAGGCGATCACGAAATAGCCAATAATAACAGACCTATATCACTTCTACCTATTCTATCAAAAGTGTGCGAGAGAGTGGCTCACAATCAGCTTATGGAATACCTAACTTCTAAAGGTCGCTTATCTACCAAACAAAGTGGTAACAAAGAGAAACACTCCACCAAAACCTCTGTGATTCAGACCACCGACATGATATTGAGTGCGATTTATAAAAAGCACTTGACGGCGGTAATTCTGCTTGACATGAGCAAGGCCTTTGACAGTATAGATCACAACTTGCTTCTTGTCAAGCTGCAGGACATCGGTGCCTCGCCTTTAGCTTTGCAGTGGTTTCGTAGTTATCTAACCGCTCCCTATCAGGTTGTCACGATTGGGACAGCATCATCCGAACGCCTACACGTGGCCAGTGGAGTGCCTCAGGGGAGTATTTTAGGGCCACTCCTCTTTAACATTTATTTGAATGATTTGCCATCAGTTCCACAACATTGTTCTGTCCAGTGCTACGTGGACGACACTAAGCTCTTGCTGTCTTTCCGGCTTCAAGATCAATCACGTATAGTCGCAGAAATAAATCAAGATCTTACAAGAGTACATAACTGGTGTTTCGATAACCAGTTACAGTTAAACCCTGACAAGACGAAGCTCCTAGTTTGTGGCAGTAAGCATGGGGCCGCCAAAACCCGCAACTTCAAGCTTTCGTTCCTTGGAAAACAGCTTGCTCCAGTGGAGACTGCCAGAGACCTTGGTGTTATATTGGACACAAGTTTAACTTTTGACGATCATGTCACTGCAACTGTCGCTTCTTGTATGTCGCGACTAGGCCAGATAAATCGTGTTAAACATTGTTTTGACAAACGCACTTTAATTATTATTATCAATGCGTTAGTTTTTAGTAAACTTTTTTATTGCTCTTCAGTCTGGAGCAATACTTCACAATCTAACATTGCTAAACTCCAAGCTGTTCAGAATTTTGCCTGTAGAATTGTTAGTGGGTCAAAGAAATACGATCATGTTACTCCCATTCTCAAACAACTCAACTGGCTCCCCGTGAAACAACACATGTATTATCGCGATTCAATTATGGCATTTAAATGCATGAATGGCCTTGTTCCGGGGTATCCATCTGATCAGTTCATTAAACGTTCATCAATATCAACACGCAAAACTAGAAACTCACAGCTGTTAAATATACCGTTATTTAAAACCGCAACTGGCCAAAGATCATTTTACTATCGTATGGTATCTCTTTGGAACGCTCTACCTCAAGTAATTAAGTTAAGTCAATCGTTAGCTCAGTTTAAAACCTTGATAAGGAAAAGACTCTTAATGGATAGCTAGCTGAATTTATCCAATACCGCATTAGTATGGCATTTGTTTTTCTTAGCACATTTTAAATTTTATTCATATAGAATTATTTTATTGTATTTCATTGTTGTATTTGTATTTCACTGAAAAGCCCCTTGGGGACGTGAAATAAACGTATGTATGTATATGTATGTATGTAATGTGCATCAATCCACGTAATTCTTGTAGGCAGATTGATGAATTGATTCGGGTTAAATGTGAACAAACACTGAAATCTTTGATCTTTGATCCAGGAAATTTATCACATTTAGGGTTGGGTCACCCAGAATGTAAACATTATGATTCAATGATAATGCTCTTGTGGTTGCAATGCTAAATTCAGAGTCAAAACAACCTAGGTTAGTATTTGGTGGTCTATATGCTGTTCCAGAAGCTCATGATCTGAAAGCGTTTAACTCTGGTTCAGAGCTGGGCTTTTTGAGTTTAAAGATTTCTTTATTCGGATGTAACATGGCTGGTGCATTTTCCTGCGTGTGCAGCTTCCATCCCCATCCCCAGGTAAAGAGTTGCAAGTTACATGCTTCAAGGTCATGTGCTTCTGGCTGTTCAAATAACCATCTACTGGCACTTTTTAACCTGAACTTAGAATAGTGTTCTGAACATTATTATTGTTAGTCTGAGTTAACGCAAAGTAAACCGGATGAAGAAGCTCTTCACTTTCTCTCTCTTGTAATGTGAGTAAAAAAGAAACTTCCCATACATGTCATTGTGCTTTGTGAAGTTGAGTGTCGAGTTCATTAGCAGGGCTGTCACTAACGGATCCCTTTGTTACTGCAAGCATTACCCCTGGCTTCTTTAGAACAGACCACCCCTCCTCCCAGGGTGCTCGCTCCTTCACTACTTGGTGCCCCTCCTACTAATCAACTCAGCAACTTGAAATCTTAGTTTAAGCCTGTATTAGCCACCTAAAACTCATACAGATTACTTTTAATACTGCAGGGGATTCGGAACTTTGAATAGCATAACACTGAGTCATGTCATTCCTTGGCTTTTAAAACAATGTGGAAAGCCAAGCACAGAATGTCGACATCAATGCATGAGACTATTTTGCCAGTTAGCACCCCATGTGCCAGGTAATAACATCTTTAAAACGATTGTTTGGTTTTTGTGGTGGTACAAGATGTGCACATGTATTCATTTTGTTTTTTGTTGTTTGCTGACATTTACTAGGTGTTACCTCTGCAGCTGATTGGATACAGAAAACGTATGAAGATCACCAATCATTGTTTGTTCACAGGTACATATCCAAGAGCCTATATACAAAGCATTGCTTGTCCATTGCTCTGAGTTTCAAGCTTATGCAACTGTCAGTTGGCTTTTTTGTGAGAGAAACATACCTAATATTTATACACATTTGAGTGAATAATAATTACTGGGTGATTAGATGGAAAACAATAGAACTATTGATTGAGGTCAATAAAGGATTACACAACTATTGATTGGTAAAATAATAAGGCTTAAATTGTTTATAGACAATTAAAGATTATGTAGAAAAAAAGTTGTTTTTTTGACAGCATTTGAAAAGAAGCTCGGGTCTCTTGTTTATTAGAGTGGATCTGTTGGTTCTGTGAACTTTTTCAGTGTGGGAGAGATTGCAATGGTTATATTTGCCCATGTATGCAGTGGTTCTGTTACCCAAAAATGTTTCTTTTTATTTGGGTAGGTTTGAAGGTGGAGGCGGAGGCCAAAACGGCATTGAGCTGTATCCAACTCTGTCACATATCGGGGGACCATTTTCCTTGAAAGAGACATTTGCATGGTTTGATTTCCTATTAGCAGCTCTAGATTGCTACACATGGAGCTTTAGTCAACGGCTACTTTTGCCAAGTCAAGTTTTTACAAGTAAGTTCAAAAAAGTTGACTGACAAATGCAATTAAATTACAAGCACACTATATAATTATGTTCTGCATTTTCTCCCGACGTCAGATAGGACAATAAAAGTTCACTTTAGTATATTTGTTCATCCTTTTAAGGTATTGTATTGGTTGTACGAAAATACTTCCATAGCTGTATAGCTTGAACTGCATGATTGCATAAATAGATTGTTTCATCCCGATTGTCCTCTGAACTAAAACCTGCCTCGTCTGCGGCCTTTTGGACGAACAAGAGCAGTTGTTCCAAGTTCCCGCAGCCGCCACATTGTTCAGTGTGCGCATGGTCACATTTGCTTTGCACCTGTTTGTCAGTTGAATCGCTAAGGGCATACACACTACAGTGATCTGGTACACAGCTGTCTTTGCTGATGTGGACCTATGATCGACAAACATTTAACAAAACGAAACAAAACAATGTTTACTGTATGCACAAAATTTACCTCAACAAAGTCACTAGAACTTCAAAGCTATACAGTACACCCTGAATGCCACTTTCTGTGAACTCTATGACTTCTCTTCCATCTGAGATGTTTGGCGAGTGCTCTTCTTCATCCTTTCCCCTTAACACCACACCCGCTCCCCCTTCCGCCTATTAATAGAATAAAACTGTTGTTATATTCTCTTGTAATCCACCTTTAAATACAGTTTTCCCGCTTTCAGAGCGTCACATTTCTCCCTTTTCCTCTCTTGGTGGGCTCCAACATCAGTCACCTTGTCAACAACCACCGTGAGATCATCAAATGCATTTGCCCCCTCAGCTGCAAAGTAGTCTGGACCCTGTCTTCCTGACTGAAGCCTTGCACGCTGTCAAAATGCTCAGTATGGTCCTCTGGCTGAAAGTCTTGAAACCTGTTTCTTTGCCGAAGCTGATATACTGCTCACAGATCCGTTGTGGAATCTTCATCCTAATGACGTTAGGGACTGCTATCATGCTTCTTGAGGAGAGACGAAGGGCTTTTTCGACAAATGGCAAATCTTGAACAATGTGTGGGCTGGTAATGAAAGTTAGAAAATGGTCTAGCTTTTCACAATCGATTCTTATTCTCTACTCCCAACGGTTCCATGGCCATACTGGAGGTGATGCAAATTCGCGGCAGAACAGCAGTATCGTGTGAGGCCGGGAATAAATTTGGCGATAGCTTTGTATGTAACGGCCGTAGTCATAATTGACAGTATTTGCCGCCTTCTTTCCCAGCTTTCCGCACTGTCATAAGCCTCTGCGAGAGCTTCTAGAAGAGCTCTCTCTGAGGATGCAATCGTTGGCTCTTTCCCCAGCCTATTGTTTACTGCTTTTGAGGATAAAATTGCTTGCCAGATATCGATGGTGTTTTCAGGCGACACAACATTCAGCAGCGCTGCGACAGCGTCAGCAGTGTGGTTAATGTTACGCTGCCTCGTGCTATTGTGGGAACTGCTCCAGTCAAGCCAATTCTTGGGTCGGAATGTTTCTACCTTGCGTGCGACCAGGAACTTGTTGAGCTATATTTTTTTCACTTCAAGCTCATCAAGGCCAGCAAATGAAGACCACGTGCTTGAAGTATCTGTACTGGGGAAGTAGCGTGCATCTTGACCAAAGGTAAGCGCTTCTACGTTCTCGATCACTGCTATTGCTTTCCTACACAGGAAATAACGAGAGGTAAACAAGATTTTTTTTTTCCTTAAGTTGAATACCGTACAAGCTTGTCAACCACACCAAAACCACTGACAAAACCAAAAGCACATGCCGGTACTTCACAAACTCAATGCATTAGTTTAAGGAAAATTTGCCCTATTGTGTTGGGGGTAGATGCTATGTGTAGTTATTACTTCTTACCTGATCTGAGGCAGCGAACACTTTTATCTCTGGGGTCCTTCAGTTGACAGAGTAGTTTCTCTGACTATAACTTCTAAATCCGCATTATTTTGTAATCTTCTTCAGATGCTTCCAACATGGCCTGCATGTGGCTTAAGGACAGTGCCTACTAATTCAATTCCTACTTACTGAATATGCGGGAAAAGCAGATCTTAACATTAAGTTTTATTGAAATCCAAAAATAAAATTGATTAGCCAAGAGATAGGAATGGAATTTAGGATAAAAAAAAATGTGGTGTTGTGGTGCTGCAGCGAGGAAACTGTGTAAAAGTGAGGGTATTAAGTTGATAAATGGACAGACAATAAAGGAAGTTGATGACACAGGTTACAAGTATCTGGGCATTGTAGAGCTGGACAAGTTCAAGGAAGGGAAATGAGTACTTAAGGCGGTTCCAACTTGTCATGAAATCTCAGCTCAGTGGTAAGAACAAGATCAAAGTAGCAAACACTTGGGCTGTGGTTAGGGTTAGGGTTAGGGTTAGCTCATGAGATATAGAGCAGAAACATTTAAATGGAATAAAGACGAACTTCAGGAAAGAGATAGGAAGTCCAGAAAAATCATGACAATGAATAAGAAGCTACACCCAAGAAGTGACGTTGCCAGAATATACTTACCCAGAAAGATGGGAGGAAGAGGCCTGATCAGTTGTGAGAGCAGTGTAGGGGAGAAGAGAATATCCTGAGCTGGTATGTGAGAAATAGTGAAGAGGCATTACTCAGGAAAGTTGGAGATAGCACTGTAGTCAACATCTCAGAGGCTGTGGACCCAAAGGAGTACAAAGTAAATGAAGCGAAGGAGAAGGAGAATGAATGGAAGTGGAAAAGAATGTATGGGCAGTATTTGAGAGGAAAGGAAGGTATTGACTGAGATAGAACCTGGCAGTGGATCGCAAAGGAGATTTGGAAGGATGTACTGAGGCCCTGATATGTAGCACCCAGGAACAAGCGTTGAAATTCTATGAGATTTCATATTGGTCACACAGCAGAATCCCCTTTTGGCAGAATGTGCAGACGTAAGGGAGAAATGTGGCCCATGTGGTGAGTGAGCATGGTAAGCTAGCGCAGACAGAATATAAAGGAAGGCATGATAATGTGGCGCAGTATATTCACTGGCAACTTTGTGGTAAATGTGGATTGGAAAGAGCCAATAGCTGGTATGAACAGAAGCTTGAGGGAGTGGTAGAAAGTGACAACTTCAAGATACTGTGGGATTTCACAGTCCAGTGTGATCGCAAAATCGAGGCAAGAAGACCAGACATTGTCTTTATGGATACATGTAAGAAGGAGAGAGAGGTTGTCATAATTGATGTTTCCTCCTGGGCAAAATCCCTGCGGAGGCAGCAATAATCATAATCATAATCATAATCATCATCATTATCATCATCATAATCATAATCATAATCATAATCATAATCATAATCATAATCATAATCATAGTCATAACCATCACAATAATAATCATAGTCATAATCATAATAATTGGGTTTAGGAGATGATTACGTGTACCAAAATCGTCACACAGAGAATGCGTCTATAATGCTAAGGTCATTTATCAAGACACTACTCCTTTTGGGTTAGCCAATCAAAATTCCAAAAATGCAAAACCCATGGCTTAGTTATTAATAATCGAAGAAATATTAAAACTTTTTCTCTCCATCCCAAAGCTCCAAAGGATGGCAAGAAATCCAGTGTTCTCTTTGTGTCTTTAAATTTTTTCCTGACCAAGCTGGCCCTGTTTGGAATTACTGCTGCTAAAAATAGCTTCACCATGGGGTTATCCAGTGCCAAGGAGGAAGTATTTACCCCAAAGGAGTTTGATAGTTATAACAAGTAAGTAAATACAGTAACTGTAACGTATTAATACCTTAAGTTAGAGAGCGACTGGTCTTGTTTGTTCTTTCATGGCTGTGCTTGTTACAACAAGCATAATGTTGTGATTAACTGACTGTCGGGCCCAAACATAACTGGTGTGACCTAAACTACCTTAGATCTAATTTGGGCAATGCAAGCTGCCTTAAGGGTACTGTGAAACAGGTCTTTAGCGCAGTTCCTTGTGATGAAACAATCAGGTATTTTATTGGCTTTAGCGGAGTTGCAATCTATTTCGTTCTTCCACGATAAGTCCTTTGTGACCAATGCGTTCGGATCTCTTCACCTTCAGATGATAGTGCATGTTGAAGTAAAAATGCGTAAGCTGTTTTGTATACGATTTATGTCTAGCTTTTTTTGTCATTATTTTGTTTAAAAAATTCAAAATGTATTTGATACCCCAGGTTATTGATCTCTCCCCTTGATAAGCAGCAGGCTCATGAGCAGCAGTTTACAGTACACAAGTCAACTTCACCAACTTGTTTGTTAACACCATCAAAAGGCAAACTTGTTCCTGCTTGCCATTGGCATTTACATGGCTCTGTCAGGTCCTGCTTACATTGAACTTACTAGTAGTGTTGCTTTCTTCTGTGTTTTTGCAGGGCGAAGTGCACTGTGATAGTTCGGATTATGAACTTTTTAACAGTGCTACTTCAAGTCTCAACTGGAGAAACCTTCAAGGTCTGTGTAGCAGATTATGACAGCTTAGAATAGATTACTTTAGTTGTCATTAAAAAAAAAATTCAAAAGTAAATTTAACCCAAATTAACAACAGTTACTGCCAGTAATAAGATGGGGTCAAAGTGTATAGTCCAATCCAGAGAGGAAGCAAGTCATGCAGTTTACTGAACTGTGCTGCAGACGATGGTCCACCAAATTGACCACTCATACAACTACTGTAGCATGCATAGTTGTTATTTATGATAACAAAGCATTCTTTGAGGGCATTATTTTGTTTTTTATTGTTGTTCTATGAGACTCCATGGTGTCATCATCCATCCATCCGTCCGTCCGTCCGTCCGTCCCTCCATCCATCCATCCATCCATCCATCCATACATACATACATACATACATACGTACGTACGTACGTACGTACGTACGTACATACATACATAATTTTATTTGATAACGCAGGTTAAAAATTTTCGCAACTTTACAGCTGATGTGGACCTGTCCATCTTTAATTTTACCCTAATAACAAAAACACAACTCAACAGATTTTACCTGCTGAAGTTTGGAATGAGAGCCTTTTCAATGTTGTACTCAGCTGTGTCATTGAACCAGGTGTGGTAGGATTCAACGTGGGAGATATTGAAGTTGTTGAAAAACTTCCAGAGCAGGTTTGGTGTAATCATTTCCCTCCCTAGGTAGCCTAGATAGCAGCTGTTGAAAGGGGAGAGAAAGAGGGAGGCAGAGTGAGAGCTGAAATGGAACACTCTTCCTCCCCCTTTCCCTCCCCTTTTAGAGCTTGCTACACAGGCTGTTCCCTATGAAAACTTTGTCTCTTCTTGTTTATTTATTGTAGTCATGGTTTTCACTTTTTTTAGTTAAATATTTCTGTGTTTGTGTCTGTATACACATACATAAGACACATAGATATAGATGTACATACATGTATGTATTGGCATTGTGATATCAGATATTCATCCTCTTGAACCTGGGACACATTGGGAAAATAAATAACTGGCAGTGCTAATCACCCTTTTCTTGCAGTCTTGGGGACTGAATTGAAAAAGGGCGCAACTCGTGATATCGGGCTGAAAGCATACAAAGGCACCTCTGGCAGCCGCTGTACAGTCCATGTTTGATATCAGAGCACAGCACCACAGTCAGATTTAAGTAGCTGTGAGTCGATTTTGATGAGTGAGGAAAACCGGAGTACCTGGCGAAAACCCTCGAGTCAGGTTGAGATCGACTGAAACTCAGCCCACATGCAAGCCAGGGCCAGAGTTGAACCCCGGGTACCAGTGGTGGGAGGCCTGATAGTTAACCACTAAGCCACCCTGACAACCAAAAAAGAAGTGCTTTTAGTGCTACATTAACCGCTCTCTCTGTTCTTGTTTCTGAGTGAGTAGTACAAATTTTCATTTAATTGATTCATTTCTCTTAAGACTGGAGCATTATGTAAGATGTTGGCAGAGAAACTTCCTGGACAGCATCTAGTGTCCTTAAAAGAAAGCACAAGAAAGAAAATTGCTCTTGGAAGGTACTAATTTATTGTATCTTTTGGCTGTGGTTTAGTAAAATATAAACAAATAAAATTAGCGATAGAAAAGAACGACGTTTCGGTGACATCCTGACACCATTTTCAAGTTTAAATGCAAGGGAATAAACTGTGAGTACATTGCTCGCTCAATAGTAACGTACTTCTAATAAATATGCAAGATCACGCAAATAGTTTTGCTTGAATTGAGTCCGACTGGACATTGAGAGATGGTGTTAATTCTCTAATTAGCATCATTTCATGCACTAACGTATTCATGCACTTCTCGACAACAGAAAAATTTCTGTCAAGGTCTTTCGGGATAATACAGTGTTGTTAATTAGGTGTTTGCCAATGGAAGAGGACTGTTTCATGTGTTCAGCCACGCATTGGTGCAGGTGCCTGAGAGTATAGCCTACATAACTTGCATTGCACAAGTCATATTGAAGTTTATAAATTACACATTGTTGGTTAACAATAGGGTTTTTTTCGCATGCACTTTTATCTCTCGATGGATCTTATTGCTGACAAAAACCGGTTGAATGACTGTTTGGGGTCTTCAGGCTCAGGTCTTTCAGCTGCCGAATCCTGGTCTTTGAAGGGCAGGACTATTCAGACCGTCAGGCTCTCTTTTGGGGCAGGTATTGCTTGCGGGTCTTCAACTTCAGAGGCAACAAAACGACCTGACTGTAGAGTTGACAAGGTGTTGTGGATATTTCATCCGGGAGAACGCTGCCCTCAAACGGTCACATTTACAGTTTATTCTATTGCATTTGAACTTGAAAATGGTGTCACGATGTCACCAAAACGTCGTTGTTTTCTATCACTAATGTTTACTTGTTTATGTTTTGGCTGTGTAATGTTTTTTCCCTAGTGCTAGTTTTCTACCCATATAAACCATGTGGGCGATAGCCCTACTAATGGAAATGGCCCCATCCTAGGACAGACGTCAGAGAAAAATTCTAACCAGGGTGGGAATTGAACACATAACCTTCAGGTTAGATCACCACTGCTCTACCCACTGGGGTACAAGGTCAGAGGGGAGCAGGTCGTGGGAATTTAAGATGTCAATGTCACGGCAATGAATATGTGCAAGTACAAGGAAGGGTTACGTTTTTGCAAACATTGGCAGTGTGGCACTTATATTTCAAACGGACTTAACTATAATTAGAGGGAAATGTGAAGTGCTAGTTTTCTACTCATAAAGCATGTGGGTGTTAGCCCTACTCATGGAAATGGGCCCACACAAGGACAGAGAAAAACTCTGACCAGGATGGGAATTGAACGCACTGCCAAAAACGTAATCCTTCCTTCTACTTTTGATGAAATCGTTAAAATTTGTCTACAGCCACTGTAATCTGTTCGATCAACTTCCACTGCCTCTGTGTGGCCCTCGAGAAGCTGAAGTGGATCATTTGCGTCTTGGCCTTCTGGTGCAAGGATACCAACAGCTCCATTCTGCTGGCCTGCTCTTGCCAGCTCTTGTATGTTAATACTCTTTAACAAGTTGTAAATATATTGTTACCGAAACCCTGCAAACTCCATCTACATGTATTGTATACATGTTGCTTCCCTTCTCAGAGTAAATGCTACAAATGACACAATAATGGGAATAGAGTAATTAGTCCCAACTGATTAGAAGTAGGCAATTTGCTTGTAAGAGGCCAAGAGGTCAATCAGGACAACTCCATTTGGTGGTGTTCACACATTCAAATAAAGGACAAATGGAACATCTTTCCTTGTTTTCAATTTATGTGGCTTTGAAAGTGATGACGGCCATTTCATCTTTTTGTGGGTTCCCCTCTTATGAGGTTTTGAAATCTATTACCAGGAAATGCTTTTTTCGGTATTCATGTCATTTTCATCATCACGATTTTATTAATTTAAGATACAGATTACGTTGATAATCCTGCACAACCTACAGGTAGCAGTGCTAATCGAGGCGGGTTTGCGCTTTTAAATCAGATGTGATTATCATTAACTTAAAAAGTTAAACAAAACAAAAGGAATAGAAGAAAGGAGAGAGAGAAAAACAAATAAAGAAAGAAGTGCGCAATGACAATAAAATAATTACTACACATTACATCAAGTTATAAATTAGTTAATTTAACTTACCTATTTCGCCATCTTCAAAAGGATTGTGGGTGCTTCAACATAAGTGTCCTCGGAATTAAAAATAGCGAATATAATTTCTCGTGGTTTCCTGGAGAAGAAGACCTAGTTTTATAGGGCCGAATTAAACTTGACTTTCTAAAGAGTCTAAAAACATTTTAAGGAGCATATATTACTGATTCTTTTTCTTTAATTTCCGGCAATCTGACGATTTTTAAGTTAAACTTGTAACTGTACTCTTTTATTACCTCTACAGCTTGGCCAATAGCATCAATCTTTTCAATCAGTTCATCCGGGCGAGAACGGGCTTAATGCTTTCAATCGGCTGTAACTTGAGCTTGAAATAGAATAAGTTCATCATATCCCTTACTTAAGAATTCAAGACTTGACATTTTCTCTGATGGTGGACGGATCAACTTGGACAAGTCCCGACGAAGATAACGGTTGCATTTGATTAACTTTCTCCTTACGTTTTTTCATCGTTTCAGATAAGGATTCCAGTTGGACTTTTAGTGATTGGTTTTCTTTTTTAAGAGCAGCAACTGATTCCGGCATTATGTTATTATCAATTAAAATAAAGACTAACAAAAAGCGGAAGAGATTATAGAGCTTTTAAACAGATGAAAGACTGAATAACAATGGAGCCAAAATTTATTGTCCATCCTGGCCAATCCACGTGACCAGTTCTTTCTTTTTATTATTTATCTGATTTTTATTCAGGCTGAGAGTACCCCGGAGCAGTTCTCTGCCAAGCTTTTGTCAGCAGTGTATGAGGGAGTCAAGTTCCCCAGCAATGTTTCTTCATCAGTGATAAATCTTACTCCAGGATCACACCAGCTTGCATGTAAATTGCTGGATTTGGCATTTGACCTTGGCTTGAAGGTTTGTCTTTGATTAGGGCAGCCTTATTACTTTCCTTGCAATCTGACTGATGTTACACTTGGTTACTATTGCAGCACAGCACGTTAATGGAGTACATTGTGCAAGAGTCGAAGATTCATTCCAAACATTCAGGTCTTTAGAGCTGTATCTTTGTAACGTGTTATTTCATACAGTGGTAAATGACAATTTCATGCGAGTGATTTTATTGTCTTTTCTTACAGATTCTTCACTTGGTCTTTTATTCTACATAACTTTCCAGACAAGCATTAATGGGTTTTTCATCAGACAACCAAATAAGCACCTGGTTCAAATTCTTTCTAAATCTTTATCACATCCATTTTTGGTGAGAAAAATCATTGTTCCTCCCTAAACGTAGAGCTCTTCCAGTGTTAAGAAATATTTTCTTCCATGGACTATCATTTTATTCACAACAAGTTTTATTTTATGCAAAAAGAAAGAGCTAATCTAGGCGGGCCAGGAGAGTAAAAGCAAGCAAGAAAGTGCTGAATTATGTGAACATTTCAGGTACATCGGGGAAAAAAAGAGAGGAAAGGAAGGAAGGCAAACAATGATTAAAATCAAAACTAATTGAAGCATGTGATCATTTACAGGCAAAATCGTTCCAAATCGTTCACGGTGTTAATTCGACCTTTATTAACACGTTTGACAAAACAAGAAAATTTCCTCTTTCACTCTCCCACCGACGCAGCACCACAGTTTCTTTAGAAACTAGAAATTTGTAATGATACAAGAGTTTGTTATAATTCCGAGATGACTGGTTAAGGCCCGTGTTATTTGATTTTTTTTTTTTTAGATTTCGTGCATGCTGAATGGAATTCTTGATCATGTTATCAGAGATGGAGTGCTAAGAAAAAGGTTTTGAATTGTAAAACGCACCTACACCTGTAACTTAGACTTAGGCATGATTGGGATTTAGATTTAAAATGTCTGAAGCTTGTTAGAAGGGTCAATAAAAGATTGAGCTGATCGTAAGTGATATCATGTGCCATTCAGTTCCCAGGAAATTTATTGCCTCTCAAACGGGTTTGGGAGAAAAGTATGACTGTCTTAAAAACCTTTACTTAGTTTTTATAAGTGAAGAATCACTTTTGCGAATAAGACCTCCACACTTCTGTGCATCCCTGCCCTGTCTCTTACACAAGCTCCCACTTGTTCCCACGACCCAGGTCCTGCCTGTGATCCCTCCTTTCTACCGCCCTGCACCACATTGTTCTAGGGCTCCCAATGTTAGCTTTCCATCAGGGATCAAATGACAGTGCTGTGACTCAGTGATATCTTGTCTGCGTATGCTGTGCACGTCCAAGCCACTCCCGGCATCTTCTCTTCAAAGTTATTTATCCTTTCTTGCCCTTATAGCTTGTTCAACTCATCGTGGGATACCTCATACAGCTAGTAGATACGCATAATTCTCTTGAAGCACTTTTTTATTGGAATGAGTCCAAATTCATGTCATAATCGTATTCTGACTAAAAAAAAGTTTTGGAAATAAAGATAAGCTCCTTCAAGAAAAGCCACTCTTATTAAAAATATATATGCGGATAATATCAGTCAGAAAAAACAAACAAATTAAAATTACGAAATTCTGGCGGTCACATTCACGATTCTAATGTCTGTGTCCTGAAGGTCTACATTCCTTCTTCCTCCTCTGGAACCTCTAAGGCAGAGGAGAGCTGAACGGAGGATAGCAAACGATACTTTTGCTCTTAGCCAGGACACGGTGCTGGCCTAGTCCTCTCCCTTCGTAATGGCAAGTAGTTCAGCTAATCTGTTGTGGTATCTTACATTCCTCGGCCATTCCGCCTGTGGTAGTAAAAACAAGTGGCGTAAAGGTTCCTTGCTCCACCTCCATCACTCTGCTTGCATATTGGCGTTTTTTTCATTCTCGTGTTGCCTGTAGATTTCCTTGGGGCTTAGATCTCTGTAAGAACCTGCATTAGGGTGACAAACCCTGACATCAAAGAATGCAGTCCTCTGCCTCTCCCAGAAGCCATGAGCGTTAATATCTAAACGTGCATCAGGAGCTCTGTTGGCACCTCTGTTCAAGGACTCTCCATTGATTTCCTGAAGGACCGGCTCTATTTCCACATCATTACATACCATGCTCAACATTTCTGCTTCCAGGTCGCGAAGCTCGTTATGACGCTGTATTATAAACCTGCCACGTTGGCATACCATTGCATGATCTACATTGAACTGGTCCTCGCACACGCACACTTGGTGTATTGGTGATTTCCCAGTTGTATCTCAACTTGATCGCACCCCTGAATTCTCTCTTATTTAGATTGAAGTTCAAATCTTCGATGGGAATTACTGTCAACCACTTCGATGCTCCCTTCTCTGTGGCTAGCTCTACAGCTCGCTTGGTTCTTGTCAGCAGAGAGGTCTTGACCCATTCTAGCGTCTCATCCTTCTCCTTACGCGCGCTTATTTGCAGCGTTCTTACTTCTGACGCATCTGGGGTCTGATGCACTTGCTCCACAATTTGCCTTACTAGGGAACCTGTGACACTGACTGAAGCCTCGTATTCTTTTTTT
This sequence comes from Montipora capricornis, assembly GCF_036669925.1. Lineage (NCBI taxonomy): Eukaryota > Metazoa > Cnidaria > Anthozoa > Scleractinia > Acroporidae > Montipora > Montipora capricornis. Next base: position 48,966,744 of record NC_090895.1, on the reverse strand, counting down.
TGGGTTAGGCTCTCGCTGGATCTATAAGCCCAAGCCCTCCCAAGCGCACAGGAAGCGCTCGGTTTCAGTTATTGCGTGGTTTGTAATAGCTGGTATGAGGACTTTGGTTATCACACGCTCTAAAGGCCCTAACAAGTCGGTAATATCGGGCAGTGTCCTTATGAAATAGGTCCATCGGTGCCATAGCCCAAAAGTGAACGCTGCATAGCTCGCCTGAGGTTGTGATATGGCGAACTCTGCAAGTTTGGTGACCTGGTTTACCCAGTCTTCTGCTTTCTCGCCCACAATCTCTTCAAGAAATGACCTCGACCAAGAACTGCACCTAGATGCTTGTGGCATTCAAAAGTTAAGTGATGTTAATCACTGTGTCGCCGAATACCTGCATAGCATCGTGTTCTTTATCAGGTGTAATGATCAACCACCACTTTTTTGCATTAGGGAAGTACCCTAATGCCGGACCACTCTCTGATAGTTCGTCCCACAATTTCCGCACAGTGGGAACCACTTCCCACTGCATCGTCAGCAAACCAACACTGTTTAGCTGCGCTTGAGACGTGCAGACGCGTTATCAGTGGCTGGAGACTAATGGTGTACCTGCTCATAGCGAGATGGTCCCCCTGTGTGGTGCCTTCCGCTGATTTAAGTTCTTGGCCGCCTGTAATAAAGAGCCTCGCAGGCTGTCTGTAGGTGTTAATCGCATAAGTAGCTGTGGTTGGACATAGCACTCTGGTATTGTGCAACGCAGTAGCTCTATTTAGGGCCGGGTTGTTCGAAAGCCGATTAACCTAGTCCAGGATTAGCGTAAACTTTGTTTCACATTTTCCACTTTTTGGTGAAAGTTTCTTTTGCTTATTTTTGTTTTTCAAGATTGACTTCTTCTAATGTAATGTTTTGCCGAATATCGGCATTGAAAAGCATTTGGGAGTAGAGAAATAAACTCCTTGGTTAATTTTCAATCTGGGATTAGCGTTAATCGGCTTTTCAACAACCCTGCCCAGGGCATTAAAGGCATTTGAGGCGTCAACAAGAAGAACAGGGTCCGTGTCACCAGTGTTGAAAATATTGCGCATTGCATGAATGGCAGCCTCACTCCCACTTTTATGGCCTTGCGCCAACAACATCTGGTTTTGTTACTCTCATCACGCACTTCGCAATTATCCTCCGTATTACTTCACCAACCCCAATCGGCCGGACCGCGCCCTCTCCTTTGTCAAGTGGAATCAGACGATTGGCTAATATTGCCTCGATAGTAAGACGGTCAATATATTCCGTGCACAGTCGTCTGGTCATTGTAGCTATAGCTGTGCACAGATCTTTCCCAGATTTCTTGAAAGATTTGCACGCAAGTCTTCTTCTAAAGCCATTGGCGTCTACACCCGAAGGTCCACCAGAGCCTTTAGTTCTTACAGCAACATCACAAACTATCTCCCCATTGATCTGGTAGTACACTGTACCTGGAACTTCTTCGATTGGTCCAAAGAGTAGAGAACCTAGGGAGGCGTGCTGTGCCACAGGGTGCTTTTCCTTAAGTTGTCTCATGACGTTGTCGCTCAAGGGAAGAATACCCCCGCCGTCTCCATCGCTGACGTATCGCAAGGCTGAGTTAATTTTGCCTGTCATGACAAGGTTTGCAAAAATGCTTGCTTTATTGGGTGGATCAGCTCTACGGGAGTTGGTAAGACGCCTTTGGATGATCCGCCTTTCACGCACTAGGACATCTATTTCGCCCTCTTTCCACAGTGCCAGACGTTTAGCTAAGCACTCTTGGTGCTCCTTCGCCTTAGATTTCTGGCTCTGTTTTTGTAACCCAACAGCGAGGAGGACAATAGCTGCTTTAAGGGCGATGTGTTGCATTTCTGAGTCATTGTTCCAATCGTTTATGTGCTGTGTTAATTTATCAATGAACTCTTTTCCTGTTTTCCCATGGGGGACAAGAAAAGTGATCTTCCGCCATTTTGTAATCTCGTTATAGGCATTGTCAATGGTCGATGTGTTCACTGTTATTGTTCTTCCATCGCCATGTCGGCCCCAAATAAATGAAGATGGCTTGTTAATGGCTTTTATTCCAGCAAGCTCCCTGGCATGCTGTCCGATGCATTTTCAAAAGTTGAGTAATCAAGCTCCTCTGTCAGCCCCTTTGGGGGTTGTAATGTAGATGTATGCAAATCCAGTATCGACTGATTATGATTTTGGCTTTGCTGGTCGCCATTGTTTTGATTTCGATTGTCATGAAGCCCTCCACAAGAAATCAAGTTATTCACAATATTAGACTCGGTCTGAGTTGTGTCCAAGACAGATTCTTACATGCCAGTCGCTCTCGAAACATTTACACTAGTATGGAATAAGCCCTTCTGATTCCTTTCCAGCCGTGAAGCTTGATCTCTCAGATTTTGCCCTTTAAAACCAAGATGTTCATATCCTTTCTTGTTCCATAGTTCCTTCATAATCTCGATGTAACCCTTCTTCCTGCCATTGATATTACACGGCGCATTATCAGATGCAGCCAAAGCCTGTTCTTGTCGTTTACACTCCCTGTTCATTTGTTCAGTCCATTTCACCTTTGGTTTCCTCCCAGAGTGGCGACTATTATGTCTTTACAATTTGCAGTTGGGGATGAAAGTAAAAAGTAAAATAACTCTCAAGAAGAAGACCTAAGACCGGTACATCTGTCTGCCATCGCCATCGCCATCATCATCATCATCATCATAATAATAATTACATAAGTATGGCA
>NC_090895.1:48941215-48958913 GCF_036669925.1 Montipora capricornis | reverse complement strand
TTGCCAAACCGAACTCAAACGTTCACCCGTGTGTGTGTTCAAAGTGAAAGATGATCTTTTTCCATCGTTTAATTAAATCGTTTCGTTTAGAGACACTTGGGAGTTTAGAGGACGCGACTTTCTTGAGCCGCCGGACGGCAAGCGGAAATGAACATTTCGCCTGCCAGACAGTCCTGTCTCGGCACATTTTTTAAACCTACCTCATCTCTCAGGGGAGGAAAGAGACTTAGGCAATGTAAAGGTGGTAGTAGACAAGACAAGTTAAAATGAAAAACGCTCACCTCATGCCTGTTGCACGTCACCGTGGCTCAAAAACTTCCGTATGCTTAACTCCCTACTAACAGCCACCTGACGGTCGCTGGCGCACGGGCTTCGATTGCGCAGACTAGTGGACTTGAAAATGAAAGAAAAACCTTTGCTTTTGAATTCTACGGTGTCATTGTAAGCGTGGGAACATTTTTACCAGGAATATTTTGACATCAGTCTTTGTTTGCTTCCAGTGTTCAGCTTTATGGCTCAATCCGCGTTCGAATCTGAAAAAAAACAAAAAAAATAAAAAACAGAAGGACGCCGCGCCACAATGGCAATAAAGGTGTAGGCTTTTAATACTATAATTTTTTTCATAAAATTTTCTTCCTCCGGACTTTTATCGGGGATCCATACTAAATCCTTATATTTTTGGTTTGGCTTTCCCTCACACATGAGCTTGGTGGTTAGCCTGTGTTAGTAGCTTGACTGGTAAAAAGGTTTTGTCCAGTTTTTCATTCTATTTTATTTTAATTCATATTCTATCCTGCGATATCCAATTTTAGCAGAGCTACAGTACGTCTTAAGATGGAGCCCTGATTCTCGATTAAATCTGATTTTTCATGATTTTGGAAATGAAAGTAAAGGCAGTTGTTCACGACAAACAGCGAACAGATTTAAACCTGATCTTAAGAAAAAGAAGACCATTATAGGTGTTAATGAAAATGTCAAGGGTTTCATAATTTCTGTCAGCTGCATTACGAGAGCCCATTATCGAAGACTCCGCAAGATTGCTCGTATTTCATCTTTTCTCCTTGTAGAAGATACAGCCTTGGATTTTGGTCCATCAGACGTGTAGAAACAAAAGAAGACCGTTAAGAAAGGAGCAGTGCGATACTCTTCTCGAGGTTGTTGTCCTCAGATGTCTTAACTGACAAAAAAAGTATATTTTGGCACGAAGTTCGTGGTTTCAACCAAATGGGACGAGCTTGATGTTATCCCGTGGTGGCCTTTGCACTGGTAATAGACTGCGGATGTCTATCTCATCGTGACGGCCAAGAACCTTGGCCGGTGGATTCACCCCACTTTATCACGAACGTGGAAAAGATCATTCAAGAATCAAGAGATGAGCATTTACACGTGGTTGTATTCGATTTTGAACGCGAAGCCGGCTGTTGAACTTGACAAATAGTTTTCCACAGTATCTAGAGCCTGAAGAACTATCATTATATGCACGAGTCTGGAATACTATTCGCGACACAATTTCTTTTAACGGAAGCCATAAACTCAATAAAGGGGACCCCTAGCGCTCATTTGTTGTCACCTTAGACTTACGATCTTGACATTGGAAGTCGGTTAATGATAACGAAATAACGCAAGGTTACTTATGGGCTGAGAGGGCCCCGGACACACGCTTAAACTCTAAATCCTCATAACCGAGTCTCACTTTGCTTTTTTTGTTTAAGTCTCATCTACGATTTCCTTTCCTTACAAATCATTTGGGGTAAAGGTTAGTTAAGGTTATCATCAAATGAATCCCCCAGTCTTTGTGCGATATAATCACCAAAAAAATTGTCCTGGACAATAAACGCTGCTAGTAAGCTGCGACGCAGACGTATCTTTCCGGCTGGTCCGATGTTCTTCTCGCAGCCTCCTCGCAGGCTCGGAAATAGAAATTTGTCCTTCTTTTATTTGATGGCCAGTCAAACAAACTCTTTACGACATTATAACTGGGACATTGAATAGCTCACCTTCTATTACATCTGGTCAGTTGTGAAAGCGTACGTTACGAGGGCTGTTCTGCGTCCTTGTTTTTTTACATTAATTTTAAATTATTGTATTAAGACTTGAATATTAGTATTTTCATTTTAGCCATGATTATGGGCGGCAAGACATGTTTAGCGCTCCCTACAATTGTTTTCCTAAACTGTAAGTGGGAGCACAGCACACACCAAGGTCACTCTGGTACGCACTACAGCTCTTTGGAACCAATAGCAATGCTATAAAAAGGTACTGTGAAAACATTCGGTGATTCTCAGAGGTATTTCCAGGAACAAGATATGACGTGGGGCGCAGCAGGACTGGGACTTAATTGACATTTGCTGTCAAGGGTAGGTCTTGACAATAGAACGAAAACGTTCACCATGGTATTTATCATTACCATCATACAAAGGATTGAATGGTGGTGAAATAGCATTTGACAATTTGTATAGATGGCAGGTAAGCGATAAACAACACACGACTAACTCGAGTTCAACATTCTGAGAATAGTGGTTACCATTGTTGCGTTATCAGGTTGTAGTGTTATCGGGCAGTACCGCAAAACATTAACACTAGTCAGCTGCGTTTAATGCGCCTTATATTTACATGACCCTCTTGCTTCTACAGTAAGGGCCCATTTAAAACGTCGCTTCACGTTTACATGTGCCGCATCTAATGCCCAATGAGCAAAATGCAATAGATTTTTTTTGATTTTAAATTTTTACGTTGAGGTTTGTATATCTCCAAAGGTGAACCCAGGCTACACTGTTTGTGTATCCACGCACGGGTTTCCATAGTAAATATAGAGACACATATTGTTTGCGTAAGAAGCGAAGTATTTTAGCTGTCTAGAAAGTTGACTAAAAATGAAAATAAACTAATCATCTGAAACTTACCTATGTGGCGAGTTGTTGCTGTCCTTAATATATAAACAGTTGTTTTGGACAAATAGTCGGCCTTGAACCTTTCCTTCATAATGTAGTAGGCACAGGTAGCAGGCTGACGGTGCCGTCGTCTCGGGGCTCCGATCCACCCTCAACCTAGCGACAGTTTTTTGGGCAAAAATCGAATCCAGGGTTTGCTAATAAACACGGCAGGTTTAGTGGGAACATGAATAGTCTCCTAAACCCTCCATAGAGACTTGTAACGTTTACCAATCCTAAAATGGCAACCCGAAGCCGTTATGGATCACAACTGGTCCGGTTCGCTGTAAGTGGCACTGGAAGCTGCGGGGGCGCCTTGGTGATGAGTATAATAAGTTTCCCGGGTGAGGGAAAGGTGTAGGTCGGACGGTGAGTTTTATCTTTGAGATCATCCCTGGAATACTTGTCACCACACGCAGCCCCGATATCAGTGCCATTGTTTGAGATTGGACCAGTTGTGATCCTAACGGCCTTCGAGCCGGCCATATCCGTGTAGATCTTAGGACACCCCGATACACATGTTTCCATGAAATCGCCCTGCTTCACCATTTGGGCGGTCGTCGAATTTGTCATGGAAACATTTTTGATAGACGATCCCTACCCAAATTTAGTTTCTGAAAAACTGAACAAAAGTTGATTGCTTGAGGGTGCGGCCCCGTGTGACTGGTAACCCATAGTAAGTTTAGATGCAAGTAGCAGACGGGTATTTCATCGCAAGTATATATTATAAATATAGTTTGAATACCCTCTTTAACAAGCAAAGCTCTCAACCCATGACTTCATGGCAAAATGCTGCATGAGTGCGGAATTTACAGTTTGAAGTCATTTTCACCATGCTTCAGATAGGACGAAAGGTCAATAAAACACCTTTTCCTGTGGGTGGTTTGCAACCAATCTCTAGAGACACAGGTAACAATGCAGCAATGTACAATTGGTGGTGAGTGAACAGAAGGAGCTAAGGAGAGATTTTTGGTTTTCGTCCGCCAAGATGGCGGCCGTGGCGTAACGTGGCAACCGCCTGTTGATGCATCAAAACAGTGGTTATACTCGGAGAATCCCCAATGACCTTATCAATCATTTCTCCTCCTACCTATTCCGTTTGCAATTACAATCTGATAAGAATCGGGATACAAAAGGAAATGAATAAGGATTGCAGAAGACAAAAGTAATCCGAACCAGAGACCAGTTAGTGTGTGATCAACATGTCATCGTATCTCAGTCTACTTTTATTTATAAATCGAATTGATCAGAGGGAATCTAAACAGAGCTTGACTTGGTTTCAGTCTATCCATGAACACTCCAAATTTTCTGACTTGTTTTCGTTACAGAAAAATGTAAAGCAGGGTACTTCTCCTCAACTGGACTCGCTAAATGTTTTTCTTGCCCGAGCGGAACGTACTCTTCCGGTTTGATGAACACAAATTGTACTGATTGTCCAACGGGTACAACCACAATACTTCCTGCGGCTGGAGGACGAGATGAATGCGGAAGTAAGTTATCATTATCATTATCATTACTATAGCGGTGTTTTTCGTGACGTCAACCATTGTTTTTAATATGCCAACCAGAAACAATTGGCTGTTGGAAAATGATTTCTTTTGTTCCGTACGTGGTTGGCAAATTTGAATATCAAAAGTAATGTGACGTCAATGTTTGTAAACAAGAAATATCGCTATTACCATCACCATTGCCATTTCCTGTGCTACATCATTATCATATTTATTAACTTATTTACGTTTTTGTGGTTATGAGCCCAAAATACTTTTTGAAAAATCGTTGTTTGAGAAGAGAGAGAGAGCACTGTCAATAAGCGCATCTTCGCTTCTTTTCTGCAGACTACAGCGTTTAGGGTTAGGTCACACGTGTTTTATGTATTTTTGAAAATGAGCTTATGACCGAGTTAACAGATGCACTTTTTATTATTCACAAGTCGTGCTCGAATCATTTTTTGTAAACATTTTTGTTCTTTCAGTGAAGTGCTCTCCTGGTACTTATTCAGAAAATGGTGTCGAGCCCTGTATTCCTTGTGCGAAGGGTTCTTTTCAGAACTCTGTGGGAGCCTTGGCTTGTGAGGAGTGCACAGCAGAAAAATCTACTTATGGGCCTGGTGCTGATGCAGCAGATATGTGTGTTGGTAGGATGCTCTGAACGTCGCTCCCATCTAACTACTAAGAAAACATACTGTAGTGATATTTTTTTTCGTTTACTATTGCTGTGGTTTAATTCTTGCTCCCACGCACATCACGAGGCTACCAGGTTAGGCTTCCTCTATTTCACAACCTATTTACTCACAGGATTATCCAACATGCCTTTAAATTAAATTTAATTCCCTGAAAGTTATTGTTTAGGGACTCTAAGATGGTTGCCGTGATGTCACATGCACGCGCTTATTTGCCCTTGTAAGTTCTTCTTTGAAAATCTATATCTTTTGCAAAGTCATGCATGGTATTTCCCGCTAAGTTTTCCTCAGTAGTGACGCAAGCATAAGAACAAAAAACGTACTCAAAGTCAGAAGCTTTTTTGTTAGAACTATAATCATTACTTATAAAAGACCGTGATAAACAGCAAGTTCATGTAGCTATGAATGTCGCTTGTGCTGATGCCTCGGTCTCTAGTGAAAACCATCATGCACAGAATGCATTGTATTTTACCTATTTTAATTGGCTCGCATTCGGCATTGTTTTAGTGATTGATGATTGTGCGTCAAAACCATGTAACAATGGAGGTACCTGCACTGATCTGAAAGATGACGTAATCTGTGATTGCCCTTCTGGATATTCAGGAAAGTTCTGTGAAATCGAAAACGACGAATGTTTGTCTGATCCTTGTTATCAGGGAGCCACGTGCGTTGACAAGGTAAAAATACAATAAATATTTGTTCAGACCTTTCACTACAGTTACGCTTCTATACCTTCACCCTGCGAGCAGAGCCTATCTATATTTCACCAGAGGGCGAGCAAGAAGGGCTCTGCAGAAATAGTGTCAAGTTTGTCTGGTCACCGCAGCCCAAGTTTCTGGGCTAATCACTCTCGTCAAACCGGTTTAGGCAGCGCGTACATGATATTTTTGACAAGGCGAAGGTCAAAATCAAGCCTTCACTACAACAATTAATACATGCGTATAGGAGTGCGATCGAGACTTGGCCTGACTTTGAAACTGTCTCCAAGCAACGGCCTGCGCATACTCAACAAATAGTTTACACGATTTCTGCAGAGTCCTTCTTTCTCATCGAGTTAAAGAAAGGCTATGCAGGCGGGGTGCTATACATTTGTTTTGATAAAGAGCTGGTTGAGTTTCGGACTACTTGATATACAAACATGGAATGAACATGTACAGGAGTGAATATCAAAGACCTGGTACAATTTGATTGTTAAGTGTTTTAAACTTAATACCTTTCACACAAAATTGTGGCATATTCTACTCTGGATGACGATAAATGATTTAACTCGCCAATATAGGTTCCTTATGGAGTTAGATGGAAGGTTAAAGCAAATCACTGATCTGATCACTGCCTTGTATTAGTTTGGGTTATAATGTTAATTATAATTGCGATGGATTTATTGATTCATTCATTTATTTATTCAATAATAGGTAAACGGTTACGAGTGTGTCTGCGAAAAAGGGTTCACTGGTAGACAATGCGATGTTCCCTCGCAAGTTTGTGGACCAAATGTCTGTCAGAATGGCGCAAAATGCCTTGTTCAACCACCAGACTTCGCTTGTGAATGCCTATCTGGTTATGGCGGCAAGTTCTGCGAAATGAAAATCGATCACTGTGCGTCATCACCTTGTCGAAATCACGCAGAATGTAGGAGTCTGACCGAGAGTTATCAGTGTTCATGTAGGCCTGGATATGAGGGAGTACAATGCGAAATAAACACTGACGAATGTACTGTTAACCCCTGTATGAACAACGGAACATGCACAGACGGTGAAAACAGGTACACATGCAACTGTCGGGCAGGTTTTACAGGATCGCAATGTGAGATTAACATCAACGAATGTTTGTCGGATCCGTGCAAAAATGGAGGCCAGTGTGTAGATATGATCAATGGGTATGAGTGTATCTGCAAGCCAACATATTTCAAAGCTAACTGTACCAAAAGTAAGTCGTTTTGGATCATAATAGGGAGCTTAGGCAAGGACGAGGACGTCAAATACGAGAACGTTGACTAAAAAATACTATTTCCTGTTATTGTCATGATTTTGCGATTACTCTAAGTCGCCCGGCGTTGAAAGTGTGTGCTAACATTCCAACAATAAAATTGGGAAAATCGGCGCGGATAGTTAGAGAGAAAATTGGAAATTTATCCTGAGGTACTCACATTGACCACAAAGCCTCAAATTTGGTCAATGCTTGTCGTTGTTAGGGAGAGAACGCCATAGAGATGTATACAAATGTAAAACGCACGTGCAGGGCGTGCAGAGCTTTTGTTTGTGCTCATGAGATCTATTGATTTGTGGCGTTCTCGTAGCCGTCGTCGCGTCGTTCTTGCTTAAGCTCCCTAATATCAAGTGGCTACAGTAACGTCTACAAAAAAGCTAATGGGTCAAGTGTTTCCTGTTTTCAAGACTTTTTTATAACTTCCTGTAAAAATCGCCATGCAGCAATTATTGTATAAATAAGGTGGTCATAACAAATGTGGGTCCTTTTACGTAAAGTCGTATGTCTCGGTCACTTAAAAGAGCACTGAATTGCTTCGGTCAAGTCTTAAACAAAGAGAAATTTACATATCAGGTGGTGACAAAATTTGAGCTCTGTTTTCTCACCTTGTTTTTGGGATTTTTCTATATCGTGCGGAAATTTACAAACTGTGCATGGTTACCCTCATTGTTTCCCTGCCAGCAAAGATATCTTTTCTACTTGCGTTCGCTGGGCTGACCAGTACGGGAGGAGAAACCTCTGCCATTGGTCGAAACTCTCTTTGATCCAACCACCGTCCACAGTGACGGCACTCTTCAAACCGCTTGTCCCATGATACGTTTGCTGACTGTGACTTGAGTCTTCTGTGTCCCGCGCATTCCCTTAAAGCAATTTTGTTGTTGTCAAGTGAGCTCACACAACATGAAGAATCACGTGAGGATTCGGTCGCTAAGAAGCCTGCGCGCATGCTCAAAACAGTGAATTTCGATTATGGCAGAGGTCTCTTTTCCCGTAATCGTCAGCCCAGCAAACGCAAAAGTAAAGAGACTTCTGCTAGCAGGGAATCTCGTTGTCAATTAACAAAGCAGATGAAACCTCACAGATAAACGTATTTAGAAAAAAGTAGAGGCCATGTACAATATCTGTAAAATTGAAATTTGTTGATTTCTCAGAATGGTGTCAGAACTTTGATTTGTCTTTTCCTCTTCGCGTGGCAACATCCTCGTCAAGTGTTCAAAACATCCCAGATATGCACGCTTTTACAATCGCCTTCTGGCTTCGAACTGATGACAAGGAAACCCAGGGACGCCTCTTTCCTACGCGAACATGGTGGGAGGCAAACTTCAAGATAATGCACTCGTCATCCAAGATTATGGTGCCTTCGAGTTACACATAAATAACAAAAACTTTTCATTGGTACATCAGCCAATGACGGCAAGTGGCATCACGTAGCCGTCACCTGGGACAGCAACGGTGGAAAATGGATTTTTTACAAAGACGGACAGGAAGTTAAAAGGTTTGTATTTTGTCTCGTTTCATCGCATTTACGAAACGATTCGATCGTTAGTATAAATTTTGAAGCCATTCAGTAATTTCTTTTTAAAGCGTCAAAGTCATACCCTACCTTAGAAAGTGTACATGTGGCAAAATTGCTTTTGGGAATGTCGACATTTATCTTTTACGATAAAAGATGTCAAAGGTTCTAAAGTGATGATTGTTTGGTTAGGTACACTGAGGCATTTCTGTCTGGAGCGGTTATACATGGTGGTGGTGTTATGGTTTTAGGACAGGAGCAGGATTCCCTTGGTGGCTCATTCAGTCCTGAAGAAGCGTTTAGTGGAGACCTGAGTCAATTGAATGTTTGGGATAAAGTTCTTTCCCCTCAGGATATTTACAATCTGGTGCGCAGCTGCTTTACGGAACCTGGGAATGTGAAGGCCTGGGCCGACTTTCGCACAGGGCTTCAAGGAGTCTACGTGTTAACCAAGACGTCACATGCATGCAACTGTGAGTTGAGAAAAAAATGCTACGGTTCAACAATTTAGAAGCACGTGTTATCCTTGGTACTTTCATGAGACCCCTAAAATATGTTTTTATGCAAAAGCCGAGCTCTGTTAAAAGTAATTTTAAAAAACTATTATATTCTTTAAACTTCCGGTTTGGGTGATTGTCATGCACTTTTAGGTTTTTTTCTTTACATTAACAAGGCTTCAGAATAACATTGTAATTGACAAAAAAAGGCAGTTTGTCCAGGAACACAAGATTCCTTAAACTTGCACACAAAGAATATGTCTTTGATACGCAATCCAGCCAAATTCAAGGTTGTTCTGTGGTGCATTACAATTTTGGGACGCTTACCTACTGTCGCCTTTAATTAGTTCTTATTAACCGAGCGGGAGGTCTTTATGGGAGAATCTTGACCGAGGTCGCCAGTACAGACCGAACGCAGTGAGGTCTGTACCAGCGACCGAGGTCAAGATTCTCCCATACAGACCGACCTACAATTGTAGCTCGGTTAATAAGATGTTTATTATATGGCCAAACAAGAACAATTTAATTCGTTTAATGTAACTGATTTGTACTAACTGACATTTTGCTTGCGCACGGCGATGAGTGACGATGAGCTGAACTTAATTCTGTCAAAGTTTGCTCGTCATCCTCTCTCAGTTTTGTCATCATGCTGTTTGGCACTTCCATAAATAAATATTGGTGGAAGAAAATACTCAATATTTTTGCATTTTAGTTTGCATCTTTTCACCGCAAAACATTACCGGTCTAGATGCCGGTCTAGATGGGAAAATCTAGACCGCGGTCAATATCGATTTTAGCCAATCAAATTCGTGAATTTTGTACTTCCCAGTCCTCGTGAGACAGAGCCATATAATAAAGCCACTTATTAAACAAGTCAAAACTTAAGCCTGCCTTTTCCACCTCTGCCCACACCCTCAAGATTATGACCATGATGCTGTCTTTTTCCCAATATTCTTAGTCACTAGTCCCTTAAGGCGGTTTTCATGGAAACGTGACATGCGCCTCTCGAACAACAATGGCAAAGTGTTGACGGGAAAGACCGCTGAACAGTGTGCATTTGCATGTGAGCAGGAAGTCTCGTTTCCGTGCAGGTCATTAGATTATGACAGGACAAACGGCACGTGTTACCTCAGTAACGAGGACTCTGAAGGTGGTGTACTTACACAAGCGAAAGGATACGACTTCTATCAGATGAGTATGTTTCTGTACCCGTTACATTTGTCCATGGGACTTTCTTTTTTCATATTTCAAAATGCTGTTACTAATGACATTGATAAAATTAATTGTTTTACGGCGATAATGGAAGTAAATAAAAAGTATAATTTGGAAGAAAGGAAACAACAAGATCTTTATATCTCTCAGATATTGAGAGCACTTAAGGCAATATGTCGTTTTTTAACTAACTCAATGGCTTATGATCTGTCCCTGCGATGGACTGGCATCCCATTCAGGGGGGAGTAGATAAGCGCCGGCCTGATGGGACTTTACCTATGGCTTATGATCTCGAACAGCGATGAAAAATCGAATAATCGAATAACTGGGAATTCCTTTAAGACTTAAATTAAAATAGTTATATTTATCAGAAATACTTAAATTCTGAAAAGAATAAACTGATACTCTTTCGGGATTGTCTGTTTTGTGAAGAATATGTGACAGCAAAACTCTGACGCAAAAGCATTCGTGCATATCATCCTTTACTTTTCAAAGCGGATCCTTTTTTATTCAGGCTGCACTGAAGCTCTCGGTGTGCAAAGTAAAGTCATCCCTGATTCCGCCATGACAGCATCATCATCGTTGAGTTCAATCAGTCAACCAAGTGTAGCACGTCTCTATGCACCTCAAGCCAGCGGTATTCAAGGAGTGGTGGAGAGCAGGGGAGGATGGAGCCCACAGCTATCTGACCAGGAGCAGTATTTACAGGTAAGTATAAGTTAATTTGCATAGCCATTCGTTCAACAGACTGAAATGGTGGGTGACATTTTATTTTGTTTTGTTTTCATCAAATTTATAACGTTTCTGAGGATGAAGTTAAGGGCCCCATATATGGACTGATGTGGATATAGAAAAGTATGTTCACTGCTGTAGAACTCCTCAAAAATAAGGATATAGAGACCCACATTCATTATGTTTACAATCGAAAGGTGGGCTAATATAAATTTGATTATGCTTCACCAATTTCTCAACTACAGTGATGACAGATACGTGCTCCACTAGCTCAATCCGGCTACATATTGTGTTTAACTAGTGCTCTAGATAGGAAAAACCCATTCCATTCCATCAGGTAAAAAAAGTCATGGGTATTTTGGATCTAACTACTCGATATATCATGAATGCTGACATTTATCCGTCTTTTTAGATCAACTTGGGTGTCATGTACAAGATAACAGGCGTGGCCACTCAGGGAGGAGATGGTTTATCAGAATGGGTCTCGTCATATAAGCTACAATATAGTGTGGACGGGAATGTGTGGCAGTACTATGGTGCGGTAAGTCCGTATGTCAATTGATAACTAATAATGCCAAAACTCTGATGAAAATTCGTGGTTCTGAATACGAATGAACTTTTCTTAATCATACAGATCCTATCAGGAAACGCAGATAGTGATACAGTTGTAAAGAGAGAATTGCAATCATTAACGGCAAAAATGATCCGATTTAGACCTCAGACATGGAACGGAAAGATAACCATGAGGGTTGAGGTGTTTGGATGCCTAGCAGGTAATGTATGGCTGGAACAGAAAGCACATTTATGCACTCCACCTCTTACGTGGAACAACAGCCAGCTTTACAACAGGATACTGTATTTACTAGATTAAACTCCACGGTGTTTATTAAATTTTGAGTGTGTCCGATGCGGCGTTTATTTAAGGGCGGTGTTTGTTTCAAAATACAATTTCTTAAACCACTGACAACAATTAAGGTAGCTCATTTGTAAAAATTATGAAAACAGAAACATGTTCCAGAGTTCCAGAGATAGGTCGGCGTTGTGATACGGTTAAAGGTCTCGGCCTTTACATTTCTATATATTTATATACATATTTATATTTTTCTATATTTTATTTTCACAAAGCCATCATGTTTATCATCGCCTCCCCTAGTACATCACATTTTTCGACACATTTTCCCAGTAAATTCAAAATTGCTCGTGTTGATATTAAACACAATATGCAAAATGCGAAGGTACACGAAAATTCTGAAAGAGCTGCAAAGTATGGCCACTTCGAACTAATAAGAATATTATCATACGGGGAAATAAATTTCCAAGGCTGGTTTAGATTACTGAGTTGTGATGTGTACTTGTTTTCTCCTTACAATACTCGAATGAACGCCACATACGTTTGAGTGAATGCGGTGTTTATTCGAGGGCGGCGTTTATTGATACTTTTCCTTCCATCTACGGCGTTTAATCGGGGGCGGCGTTTAATTGAGTAAATGCGGCATGTTGTGCATCATTCTTTACCGTTATAATCTCTCTATGTTCCTTACCACTGATGAAGTCCAAACCGCACGATCCGCATGATTCGCCGGTCGTTTGTTTGTTTGTTATTTATTTTTTTGAGCAGGTTGAAGTTTTGGCAGCTGTTCAGCTGATGTGGACCTGCTATACCCACCCACCCATATACTCACAGAGGACAGCTACAACACCAGAAACTTCATCCCCTACTCTTCTCGAATAGTGTGTGGGTTCTTTAACGTCCCACAGGGAACTAATGACCATGGAAGATATTTGTTAGACGGGGCCTACGGTTTATAGTCCTTATCCCAGAAGATTTGAAAGTCTAACCATTAGCGGATGTAATTACAAAGGCAGCACTTTCTCCTCAGTTATTTAAAGAACCTGAGTGTTGGTGCTCCCGCATGGCAGCCCGGTGCTCAACCGACTGAGCCATTTGTGCGCGTAGAACCCCCACTTCGCAGTATACTACCAGGAACTCTTAAATGTTTTTCGACTTTACACCGACGTCTATTCAGAAAAAATGAACATTTCAGGCATAACACTGTGACTTATGTGAAAAATAGTTATGTTAAAAACAGTTGCCGGACAAGACATTTAGTCTACTAAAACAGACGATAACATGCGAAATATTTCCATCACAATTATATCCCCCGAATTCGTACTTTTCTATTCTTTAGGTTAATGTATATATTAACTTCGTTAATTTTCAGATCCAATACCTCAACCACCATACATATCAGGTTGGTTTCTTTTTATTTAAGGGGAAAATAAGGCTTAGGGGACTTTTACTTCATTATTAATGTTTTCACGTAAGTATATTCATTTGTATCTCCCAAACTATATCGAGGTTGTCCGGTGAGCTACTACGTATACGCTCGTTTGGTTTAGTCTTTCTTTTTAGTCATGACGTGGACGCACACTGTAGCCATCTTCCGGTCTATAGTTCTCATCAGGGTATTATTAGCATTATTTTCTCATTCAAATTTTGCAATCGAAGAGGGGTTTAACTAAAGGCTGTGCCGATATATTGGCAAAGCAATAAGTTTCACACTCACAAGACATTAAAAATAATCTCCTCGAGAAATAACCTAATGCCAACACCAAACAGCGGCTACAAGCATTAGGTCAACCTTCATCCTAACAACACACCGTCTTGCTCAAGCCACGCTCACTTAGACACGTGTCACCTATCTCACACATACGCTACCTGTAAATTACTTTTCTTTTCTAGAATTTTCTTAAAATTAAAAAAACTCCAATCATTGTCCCCGTTTTTCACCCTACTCAACTTACGATAGTAGAAAGATGTCTTTTAAAAACAAATGATTGTTACTTCCTTTCCAGGAATAGCAGAAATAAATGAATGTAGCAGTAATAATCCCTGCAAGAATGGTGGCAGGTGCTATGACCTTCACTATGGTTTTCGATGCAAGTGTTCTCCACAATACGAAGGATCCACCTGTGAACAAGGTGGATATTATGTGATTTTCAACTCTCGAAAGTTCTTACCTCGTGAATTATCCACTAGGTTCTGAGTATATTTTTTAATTCTATTAAGTATAAAAGTCATGCTTAAATGAAATTGCATGTTTGGTTCTGTCCTGTAGGTGACAAAATACTTATTAAATCTATTTTTTCAATTCAATGCACCTTATTCCAAAATGGCCGCCATTTTAGTATTCTTTTCTTTCCTTGCAAATTGGCTCTTTTGGCTTCGCTTTCAAACGTAAAATTCAAAACAATATTTAACCTTGAACGAGACCAAAGGGTTAGGGTTAGGGTTAATAAAAGGTGCATTATTTTCGTTTTCTTTCTTTTAAGCAAAGGCGTGCAGTGATCCAGGGACGCCTTTGTATGGTTACAAGTCGTCAAGCAGCCATAACCATGGCAGTACTATAGCCTTTTCTTGTAAGGCAGGATTCTCTCTTCAGGGTTCCGCGTCCAGGACCTGCTACCACGGTTTGTGGAGTGGAACTAAAGCCGAGTGCAAAGGTATGCGTATTGACAATTTAAGTTAAGGCATAGAAAGAAGAAGCCCTTACCAACGTTGAATTAAATCCTGTCTAAGAAATATGTTGAGTTTTACTAAGTAAAAAAATGGGTTTGTGCGTGCGTAATACGAAAGCTCTGAAATGATATACTTGCTCCTACAGACATTGATGAATGCACCAGTGGTCACTGTGCTCAAGGATGTGCAAACACTATTGGCAGTTTCATTTGCTCTTGCAATCCCGGTTACACATTGAACAACGATAGAAAGACATGCGATGGTAATTCAAACTGACTTTCATGCATTATTTTGTTGTTACCTCATCTTTCAAAGAGTTCACTGTTCTCCCAAGATTTTGCCTGCTTCGCCTGAGGCAAATCTTTAGAAACTGAAGTGATTTTTATGCGGATGCTCCGTGAATTGGGTCACCTCGCAGCTCTTACAAGGTCTCACCTGATTGGAGACTACCCTTGAGGTTTAACAAACGAGCAAATAACAGAAACAATGGATCCTAGGCCTAAAACAAAAGGGCCATTGTTTCTGTTATTTGTTCTTTTGTTAAACCTCAAGGGTGGTCTCCAATCAGGTGAGACCTTGTAGGAGCTGCGAGGCTACCGCGTGAATTCCCGCTTTGACCACCAAATTAACTTGTTCTCGATGATCCTGGATTCAACTTCACCATGCTTTCTAAATTAATTAAGATCTGATTGCCTCAATCTGTGTACGTTTCTGCTTTGTAGCCAGCCAGTAGTACCGAAACGATTAACAATCATTTGTAGTCAAGCTACCATCTAACAAATTTAATTTTGAATTTTACAATTTTGTAGACGTCAACGAGTGTTCACTTGGTTTGTGTAGTCACATTTGTCATAACTCCGCGGGAACATTCCGCTGCTCGTGTCCGTCGGGTATGGAACTCGCCCATGGTGGAAGGTTCTGTCGAGGTAATTCATGAAGTCTTTCGTTAACGACAGCTTTTCATCATTAAACTGCTGAGCTCATTAAAGCATGTGAAGCAGTAACTTTCTGCAACTACATTACTGTTTAATGAATCTCAAGCAGGCACTTGTAAGAATTCGCTGCAACTGTCTCCTTTGCAGATAAAGACGAGTGCGCTTCAAACAATGGTGGATGCCAACATCTTTGTGTGAACCGTTTCTTAAGCCATGCCTGTTATTGCCGTGGAGGATACACAATAGCTGCTGATGGCAAGAATTGTAATGGTAATGAGAACTTGTGCATGCTCCCATCGCAATGCAAACGACAAAACTGGGGAGAAAATAAGCAAGCAACAAACATTGATTGCTTGACTGTTGTTTATCAGCTTTCAAAGAACGAGGCATTTTATTAGAATCTTTCTGCCATAAATTGGTCCGTGTTCTATGATTGTGACCAAATTTTTTATAATGCGAAAGCGTTAAAGTGTCACAAAATCAGACTACGAATACTAACGTTTGGCACATTTCCTTCAAGGACCCTGCAGCCTGGATGGAACCCCACAGGTTAAAATGTTTCAAAACTAGCTCTAAGGTCGGCTCAGAACAAAGACTGAATTTCATAGATTTTAATGAAAGTATATCATCAATCAATCAAGTTACCAAAACATCACAATAGCATCCACTCGATTTAACATAGTTGCTCATTGAAAGCATCAGTGGTGTCATGAAAAGATCACTTTATAATACTATTTCAGAAAAGAGATGTCCTCCAATAAATGCTCCAGCGAGTGGCGTCATTACCATGGTTGGCGACGCCATTCTGGGAAATATAGCATCTTTCATCTGCAATGCAGGTTATCAGCTAGTGGGATCTCAAAAGCGCCTCTGCGCAGCTGACGGTCAGTGGTCTGGTGTTCAACCTACATGTAATGGTAAGTTAGCATCGAGCAATATCAAAGCCTGTTAAGGGAGAAAAAATGAGCAAGCAGAAGATTCTAACCGACTGTTTAAAACCCTAACTGGGAATTTCAGACCATTCCAATAAAACGAGGAATTAACTAATAAGCGACCGAATGAGCGTCGAACAACCTAGCGAAGGACCTAACCCACGAATAAACACATCAACCATTACACCAATCGATTAGCTCATTCATCATTGGGATTAGAAATCGAAACAAGGACGCAATTTGAAGTACGATAAAATGGTAATTGAGGAAGATAAGCTATCCCCTAGCACGGCATTTGTTTATTAAGACTATTATTCAAATTTAATTTTACAGCCGGTCGTTGTGTTGAAGTGGGAACAGTCAAGTATGGAACTCGTACAGGGACTGGCACAAGTTATGGAACTAGTGTCAGTTTCTCTTGCAATAGTGGCTATGATCTCGTCGGTTCAACACAGCGGATTTGTCAAGAAACTGGAGTCTGGTCCAGCAATCAGCCTAGATGCGTTCGTGAGTTATCTCTGTAATAGGCAACTTTCACGATGACTTCATTTGACTGCAATTACCAGAATTCTGTTTCTTTTTCTTTTCTTATTTAAAGTGCTACTGTGATCAAATTTTTATCCCTTGAGTTTTTTGGTTTATCACATAGAGTACCATGAAACATTAAAAACGCTGTTTACCGTTTGGAAATAGCTGCATTGGTTCCAGAGATATTTAAGTTTGAAAAATGTGTTAAATATGCAAATGAGAAGGCTGATGACGTCATTCACCCAACCCAATAGAACATCAAGAATATAAATAGAGCTATCTCGGTCAATTTGCAACAGAGACCATTGAAACTTGGTGAGCTGATAGTTCTGAAGTCAACACACCTACGACTGTAAAGAAATTGGTTCCCATGGCAACTCACTCTTTTCCAGTCCCCTCCAACCTGATTTCAATATTTTGGTGATCTCAGGCTAGAAATACATTTACTAAGGCCACAAACTCGACCTAACATCTTTATATGCTGACAGGATCATGCAGATGAGGCATCATTTGCAAATATCAAAACAGAACGCCAAAGGTGGTCTGCAAAGCTTTTAATATCAGGGAGGTCTGGAACCCAGTATGTTGCCATGGTAACAAAAATGGTATGCTCATATTGTGGAACACATCTACTAGAATCTTAGTGCAAAGAACCAAGTATTTCTGATACAAATTGGCTGAGATATCTTTCTCCATCATACTTGATCAAAATTTGGTAGGGTTTATGACGTCAT
>NC_090895.1:48913715-48936215 GCF_036669925.1 Montipora capricornis | reverse complement strand
AAATGCAATACCTATTTCCAGCAGTAAGGTCAGGGTAAATGTAGCAGTTTATCCATACTTGTGAAACAGCATCTGGGGGACACTTTGTGACGTTTATTGTCTGTATTCCGAGACACGAGTGATGTTGAATTTGGGAAAAAGAGCAAGGGGACACTTCGTGACGCTTAAAAACCGCGTGCATCTAACTACTTCTTCTTCACGCAACTGAAAAAATACTTCCGGCCTTGAGGGAGGTTGACTAGCAGTATAGTTATTTTCATAGAGTTATGTCGTGGAGTTAGAGTTAAGTTTCCAAAATCCTGAATTCAAGATTTTGGAAGGGCTAAATCTTGAATTTAGAAATACAAAAAGTATCCTAAACATGCATAAAAGCTAACCTTAGGTTTAATTAGGCCTAAACAAAAGTTTAGCTTTTATGAATGTTGGCTTCCAAAATCTTGAATTCAGGATTTTGGAAACTTAACTTTAACTCTACGACATAACTCTATGAAAATAACTCTAAGAATAGCTGTCCCCGCCTTGAGGCATTAGTGACGCTGTCACGTTTTTGTCGAAGAAACATTTATAATAGCTTAGCGAAATTCAATTTGCAAGTAAGCAACTGTGAAAAACACGATATTAGCGTTTCTACCCTGCCTTCAGGGCGGTTTTCAGTTGAGTGTAGAAAAACAAATACCAAAATAATTACTTTGATAGGAGCGCATGACTAGGAACGAGCAACTTTTTCAGACCGATCTATTTTTAGACTTCCTTTTCAGCAAAAAACAAAGGCGGTTCCGGCTCGGTGAGGCTATTACGTCAAGTAAGTTTCTTGTGATTGGTCATAGGGCTTCCTAGGGAGTTTCATTCATGGAAATCGGTCTGTGAAAATGCCGTGACGGGAATATAGGGCTGCTGTTCGCTCCCTAGTCATTGGCTCCTGCTTCGACCAATCACAGCAGATGCACATAGCACAATAATCAAATCCAACTTCGTAGCAATTCCGTGAAACTTGCTCAAAGCGCGGGAAAAATCGCGCGTGCCAGTCGCGATTGGTTTTGGTTTCCTTTTCATTCGTTGATAAACTGGCGTGAGATTTTTAAACCAGTCACTAAGCGCAGAAATTGCAATCGCGTTATTACTTTCGACAGTCGTTTGAAAACTGCTCTATTCACCAAGACAGATAAAATTGAGCAGGATTGTTGGGATTAGTCTTTATTTGGAGTTGTTTTGTTATCTGTCTTTTGTTTCTTTTGTTTTACGTAATTTCTGATTCGGTACTTGCAGAAGCTGCCCGATTGTTTGCTGTCTTTTTGAAGGGACATGCGCAGTATCCATCAAGCGTACAGTTCTGTTGATTTTCTTTACAGAAGACCTCTTTAAAACCCCTATGACGCTCATTTTTTCCCCGTTTTTTAACTTTTCGTGTAAATATCTTTAGTGTATGGCGTGTAGTGCTTCAAAAAAAATTCCTCATAGTGTATCCACGCGTTTTAGAGGGTCAGTACGCAGCTATTCTATTACAACGGCTCTCGGGATTGGTTCAGACAATGGACGCAAAGAACGATACAAAAGAGGCCCCTAACTCTGAAAACAATAGAGCTGCGTCCTAAAGCGATCCAATGAAATTAGAGGTTGTAAAGAACTGCTTCCTATCTCGTTTTAGAGAGCGTTTGATTTACACGCCAAAAAATTTGGCCGAGCCTGTTAGGCCCTGGTAGGCAATGACGTCAAAGAAGTAACTTAGGATGCGTTCGATTGACCCTATTCTGGAATAAGAATACGTGGAGTGATTTAAAACAGCATGTTTTGGCGTTTCCAAGAAACAAGGATTATAAAGATATGTTTAAAATAGCATTTTAGCAGGTGTTTGACAATTTTAATGTGAATCTCCGTTAAAACGAAGGGTTTCTAACTCCCATTCCATGTATTCCTATTCCAGAACACTGTCAATCGAACGCGCCCTTAATCGCATCTCTTCAGAAAGAAATGACGTGCAAACGTGTAAGAATAGAAATTAGGGTTAGGGTTAATCCGTAGCGTTCATTTGGTGGTTTTGTCGCAGCGTTCATTGTTGCATCAATAAGTTTTGTGGCTCTGTTAATTTAAAAGTTATAATTCAAAACAGCTTACGTATTAAATCTTTCTTTCATTATAAAGATCGCCTTAGTAGATCTGAGAGATCTTAGGTTGTTTTCAAAGCGTCTTGTTGGGATTGTGATGAATCCTATATAGGAAAAACTAAAAGAAGGCTACTGGAGCGCAAGAAGAACCATTTCCGTGCCCGCACATGTCCCAACGGTGATACCTCTTCATTGATTGCGGAGCACTCAATAGGCAACTTCGGAAAATACCATAATACTCTGTGTTTGTTCCTCCAAGTTTGGCATAGCCATTGTTTTTGTTTTCTCTTGGAACCATTTTGCAAGCCCCGGGATAAACTGGAAACAATTCTTATGCAAAATATCGGGCGGCAAACAAAGAATATTATGGTAGTGGCCTATGAGATCCAGGCACAACATAAAATGGGGCCATTTCCAAATCCTGGCGAATGGTTTTTCTGATTGCAAAATTAAGAAAACTCTTTCAACATGATGTCCACATCCCGCACCAGTACTCCAAAAGTAATGCAGGAAAAATCAGAAAAAGTTGAGTAAAACTCTGGATATGGTGCTGTATTTAATATGTTATTATACCAGTTCTACATTTGCATTGGCCTTTATAGGCAAAAAAAAGTGAGAAGTGTACCTATATTTGCTGGTGACGAAAGAGAAGTTGTTGCCTCTGTGCCTGTTCATGGAGACCAGCTCTTTGAAGAAAGGAGTTGAAATGTCCAGAGGACATTTCGAGACGGAGCAATTAAGTATGACCGGTTTGAAGGTCTTACTCCAGAGCATGCTGATTGGCATGCCATAGTTACATTATACAAGGCTAGTTGATGGTTTGTTTCTGTTGAGTGTTGTAAAATCAAAACCAAAGAAATTACTATGACCAATCACAACAGGCACAAACAGTGCCCTGAACCAATTTCGAAGCAATTACATGTAATTTGATCAAAGCACGGAAAAATGCATGCGTGCAAATCGCGATTGGTTACATCTGGAAATGCCGAAAATCCACCCGTCACACACCTTCCAGGTATAATTTCTTGCTCAATTTATTAAGAAAAAGAGAGCAAAATGGGAGCTAACTGAGAACAGGCTTTTTAAAACAAATTGAGGTAAAAATTATCGGGAAAAATGCGCGACGTTTCGACCGAACTTCGGTCATTATCAAGTTTAAAAGTGAAGATAAAATTTTGCATACATATAAATATAAAACTAAGAAGTCAAAGTGTTCCAATTTAATCCTTTTTTATTCTTGCATGTTTTTAACACCCCCTTTTGTACATTCTCATACTTTACATACTTTTACTTCTTCGGTTTATATTTATATGTATGCAAAATTTTACCTTCACTTTTAAGCTTGATAATGACCGAAGTTCGGTCGAAAAGTCGCGCATTTTTCCCGATAATTTTTTACCTCAATTAACTGAGAACAGTTCTTTGTATTCAGCGCAAGACACTAAGGAGAGCTTCCAGCGTCGCATAATCCTGGCGGGTTCATCCAAAAGCGAACAAGCCAAGAATTCCAATAGTTCACATTGACTTTCAGACATTTTGTCAGCCAGAATATTGCGTTTTTCGTATGTTATGGAGATAACGGGTTGACGTCACGACTGCAGCAAGTGCCAGTCGTTTTTGTGCGCGGTTTGCTTTTCAAAATCGCAGATTCCTTCGAATGCCGTTTTTTTCCTTGCGTGTTAACCATGTCTGCTTGTCAGAAAAAATAAAAAAAGAGGGGAAAAAATAGGGGAAAAAATAGGGGTCATAGGGACTTTAACCTAATAGCAAACAATGTTATACGTAGACGAAGATTCAGAATCCGATAATTAAAAAAAAGAACCCCCAAATCAAGCGGTTTTTTCCAAGCGACGCGACGATCAAATGCAGTAAAATGTGACAAATTCTGTGTAAAAGGGCGCTTCCTCTTAGGAAATGACGATTATAATTACTATTGTAAGTTTCCCGTTATTGCTTAAAGGTGCACCCAAATCTTGACGCTTTACTTCAGTAAACCACCACTTTTTTTATAGATTGTGGCGGGATTCTTGACACTAATTCCGGGGAACTTCGCTCTCCTGGATTTCCAAACGGCTACCCACCAAACCTGAGTTGTACGTGGTTGATTTTCATTGCCAATAAACAGATTGGTTTGACGATTAACGAGTTTAAGACTGAAAATGCCTATGACCGCTTAGAAGTCGCGCATGGACCATGGGTTACAGCGCCTTTGGAGATTGCCTGGAGCGGTCCCAGTCCCCTCTCTGGACAGGTAGTTACTAATCAGTACATGTGGGTTCACTTCTTGACAAGTGCGCAAGACAACGGACTATACAAGGGTTTCCGTGCCACGTTTCGGCCATATGAGCCCTACACCAAAAAGAAATAAGAAACTAAGACTATTATCAGAAAGAAAATTTAAAATGTTATAAATTGACCATGTAGTGAGCTAGTAAACTTTAAAATATATGATGATAAAATAAACAGGTCATGCAACACAATTAAACGGTTTCTTTGTTTAGCTCCTTTTCTTTTTGTTTTGTTTTGTTTTGTTTTTTTTTTGGGGGGGGGGGGGAGAGGAGGGAGGGAAGTTAACATCTTGGAGATAAATCCGTTCCGAAAGCAAAACTGCATGTCAAAACTTAATTCTGGACCGAGTCTAACAGTTTACGACGAGCACATCCTATGCTATTTGACCCAATCTAAAATGCTTAGAGGAACTCTGTCAAGGTTTCTTGAAGCAACTTGCGTCGGTCAGCTTGATGTATTCCGTATTGCATCACAAAAGCGAGCATACACATTTATTCGTAATTAAAAGTACATTTTACTGGAGAAAAACAGTCGCGAATATTTTACCGGCAAGCAAAATTGCTTCAGATTGTGAGTAAAGGCTCGATCACGAACACAGACGCAAATGCAAAGACAGTCACAACAGGGACATGCAAGAGATACGTGAGATGACAGCAATGTTTCTGTTAACGTCGTAGGAGGACTTTGCGCTTTTCAGTCACAGTTGTTTCCTTGTGGTTGCGTCCCTCGCGTGAAAGTCGTTTACAGTTTGTCGACCTCTCAACGGTAGAAAACCCGGTAAGGTCCTGCATTAATCCATTCTACTTAACCTACTAACACAAATGGCTAAATTATGTCCAGCGACAGCAGGGGTATCATTAGTTTTGTTTTGCTAACTTTGAAGCCCTCTGCTCTCTGAAAGAGGGAATAAAACTGTTGGCCGGAAAAATATGTATGAAAACTCGATGGTTCTGCGCGAAAAAAAAAATACTAACAACAACAACAACAACTTCACACTATTTTAAACATGTCAATCACAACATCTGTGGTTATTCTTCTTGAGGCTCCTCTGCTTGTCTTTGACAGTCTGACCATACCACATGCTGGTGTGCTTTATATTGGTTGCGGTTAGGTGTCTTTTTAAACGCTTGATATAGATGCCGCGATGTTGTCACATCCACGGTTCCCAGCCAGTATAAGTTCGCCCGAGAATATTTGGATCCATTGCTTGATCGATTAAACAAGCCACCTGACTCTCAACTGACAAACCACTTTCTGGTTCGCGGGCTCTGATATTGACAGCCTCGTCTCCGAGACACACGGCTTCCATCGGTTTATACCAGGGATTTGACTTGTGGCCTAACATAAGATCATCTCTAAAGAAAATGAACACGAAATTATTGATTTTCGCAATACAAACAGGTTCATGCCATAGCTTACAACAGCTTGTCTAACAGGAGATTGATAACACAGGGGCCGGGAAATTGTTCTGTTACAGTTAAATGAATCTAATTTTCTAAGTATGTTAAAAAAAACTCGCAGCACGTGTTTTAAACCCGATAAAACACGTGCTGACAGTTTTTTTTCTGAAAAGAGTCAAAACACTCCACAAAAAAGCGTGTCCCAACAAAGGTTCAAATTGTGAGGAAACCATTAGCATACAAGAAAAACCAGCTTGCTGTACAATTCAAATGAAGAGTGTTTTATCAGGTATAAAGCTTATGCACGTGACGTTTTATCGGTGACCTGATAGGTTGATTCGCTCATGAATTATCATTGCAATTTTGAAGCAATAAATACAATATGAGCGGCAGATCTGCATCACATTTACAAACTCGACGAGAAACCGAGACTTTGTAAATGTGATACAGATTTGACACGAATGTGACTTACAAAACGTCAGCATTAAGTGTTAATGTACACTAAGTATTTTATTAATCAATATCTGTATATCTGATACAGATTTCTCTTCATTTACATAAACGTTTCTTTCGATTTTCCTGTTAAAATGTCTTGAATCACCAAAACACTTCTTTTGTTTTCGCAACATGAATTACTAATGAGTTTTGGAAACCATTTTAAACCTTATCACTGATTATTTCATTCTTGACGTATGCGCGCATTTTGCTGGCCAACTTGGCGATACTACTTTGCATAGGATCATCTGCCAAGAGGCAGAAGTTCATATCACAAACCTCATGACGAAAGCAGGGTTAAATCCTTCCAGTTTTTTCCTTGCATTTTGTATCTTCTGTCGAGGATACCAAGCTGCATCTTTATCCTCTAAGTAGAGCAATTGATAAAACAAGTGAGTTACCACTAAAAGGACCTGACAAACTAGTCTGTATGGTCCCACTTTAAGTCGTCTATAAAGTAATATACCACCATGAAAGACGACTAGAAGGCTTTCTTGGGTTCAGACCCAGGATTTTAAACTTGTCGATTTTAAAGGTATACAGATAACTAATACCGTCTTATCAATGCGTTACGTCGTTGTAGTTCGAGAGGGTCACCCACATACCTGAGTTTATGCCTTGAGTCTTGGCTTGTTTACGAGCAAACACCTTAGCAAAAAGACTCAGAGGTTAATATGTCATAGAGGCATGGTATACTGACAGGAAAGTAAAACGGGTCTAAGCCGATTCTGGAGATTTCTCACTGTTCACTTGAAAGGATCAGATATGCAGACAAGGTTGGCGACATGGAGAGAATGCAAATCATGCAATAGCTCCCCCTGATGTGGGATACATATGTCAGAAAAAGTTCAAGAAACCTGGTAATATGATGCTAACGTATATACATAAGCAGTTTTTTGCGTACATCAAACGAGAATGGCAATAAGGGACATAAGTAATGCTTCTGTAAACGCCTGTACGCCAGTCAAGCAGGGGGAATATGTAACAGGTTGGATGATGAGACAGAGGCAAAGTAGCAGTGAAAGTAACACAAACCTGCCAGTCTAGAGAAGGTTCCTTTATAAATACGTCCATTGTATTCATGAGCAGTTCGTGGTTATTTGTCAGAGCTCTCAGTGTATGCACCATGACACTTTGCAAGGTACCACTCTCCTTCAACGGCAACATCAAGTTGATTAATTGGCGAGTCAATCTAAACGGCATCAGTTCGGGGACAGGCAGGAACTAGAAACGAAGCCAAGTTAAATATCGTGTCAGACCGTCTGATGAACATCGTCAACCAATTAATTACAGCCGGTGAAATTAGTACGTAAACTGGACAGCAGTATCCAGAGACTGGAGGCCAGTCATGTATGTTTAAACATTAAGGTGTATCTTAAAAAATGAGATAAAAGAAAGAGAGAGGAAGGAAAACCTAAGAGGAACAAGGACGAAAACAAATTAATCACCTGCGTGGCGGAACCAAATGCATGACCGAAGTCAATGCCAATCATTCCTCCCGTTTCCATGTCAACCATAAAGTTTGACAAATGGCGATCACCGATACCCAAAATATACTGACAAACGGACAAACATGCATGTGTTTTCGCAAAGTGCGATCTGAGGGTGAGGAATGCTTCAGGAGAGGCAGAGAGCTGAATAAAGGCGCGCCTGCAAATGATAAAACATAACAAGGATGTTCAATGAAAGGCACCGTCTAATAACTGGAACCAAGGAATGATGAACACTTACATTACGATGACCAGTAACTCTCCCAAAAAAATCAGTTCTCAAGGTAAATACTATCCTTGCTTTTCTCAAAGCAGTTTCAGAATACATGCACAAGCCAAGATTGACCTCAGTAGTATAAAAATGGTATTGTTGTCTGCTAACTAACCTGGGAGCAGCCGCCTTACTTTATATTTCCGCTTTTACGGCTTTTGTGGGAAGAAAAGCGCACTCATTTCTCGACCCTTCCTGAGGGAATGATTGCCTGATCGCCATATAAGGAAAACAAAGAATCTTGCGATTTCTTCAAAATGAGGATAGTGACATCAGAACCCGTTGCCACGCAAAAGGATCACTAGCCATGAATAGACAATGGTTACCTGAGCAGGTCCCAAGGCACAAGTCCGACCCTCTGGTGATAGCTTCTTTCAGTTTCAGTTCGACTTGCTTTCCTACAAAGGACATGTGCATGTCTTACGTTGTCTTAGTGTTCAGAAGGGTTTGAAACAAAACCAGTAAAAATAGAAATTACACTAAGAATTGTTTGCTAACTGGACATTAAGAATAGGTATAAAAATACACTCACTTGTACATTTCGCCGTACAAATTTGTTGTCTTATTGCCTTTGAACTTTTCAATCCATTTTAAGTAGCGGTGATGTGGACCATCCCTGCGCGGACAATTTGAACAGAAAGGAAAGTGTACTCATTGAATTCATTGGGCCATCTCATTTGATGAGGCAATCTTTTTAAAGTTTCTCATTTTAATTTCTATGCCAAATCGTAAAACATAGGTAGCAATTCCGTTGCTTCTAACAGGAATCAACACTTTGAAAATTCTTAATTTGTTTTCAACGAGTAACTTAAATGCTATTGTTCACCACAGAATGAAATTTAAAGTAATTCACTTTTATA
Source organism: Montipora capricornis (assembly GCF_036669925.1). Classification (NCBI taxonomy): domain Eukaryota; kingdom Metazoa; phylum Cnidaria; class Anthozoa; order Scleractinia; family Acroporidae; genus Montipora; species Montipora capricornis. Next base: position 48,927,308 of record NC_090895.1, on the reverse strand, counting down.
CGGAGGTGTTATTCTCCCTAAGCAAACCAAATAAGTGGGCTACTTTAACCCTTAATCTTTCATGCTTGTGTCCATTTAAAAAAAATCTGAAGAGTTACACATTTTGCAGATAAATTCAAATTCAACTTCAACTTTATTTCATTTTTAAAAAGATCTTACAATAGACTGGGTCGCAAAATAGCAATTGCTAATCTAGGCGGTTCAGTTGAAAGAAAAAAACTTAAATGAAGGAAAGGAAGGAAAAAATATTTTAAGTTAAAATATTTCAATTCTTATTTCTAACATAGTTTTATTTTAATTACCAGTAAACGAAAAGGAACTTATGGAAGACGGAAACGTCCAGCGAATATCCATTGCTGAGAAATAGCAATGGCTGGTCAACCGTTCACTGATTTGCTCTCACCGTATCGAGGCTCAAGAGAACGGTTGACCAGCCGTGTGCAAATTCGTTGTAAGCGAGCCTCGAAGGATTTTGAAAATTTGAATACTCATCGCTGTTTCTCAATGGATATTCGCTGGACCTTGAAACTTGGTCAAAGAGAAGTGAATTTTATCCGTGTGGCCATCGCCGTGTGGCCATCGCCGTTTGAGCATGACTGATGACGGAGAAGTGTGATTTTATGGGCGAGATGTGAGGTAAGCTAGAAATTCCAGCCTTTCCTTTATTTATGTACGAGTGACAACCCGCGAAGCTGAGAAGTTGCTTACATCGCAGTAAATCAGGCAAATAACCGCACAGAACGACTTCAGCACAATAAAGTACAGCTTTTTTTATTGAGAACTTTTTCGGTGTAAATATCTTTTGAGTGTTTCATCGAGATTTCAAACAAATCCTTATAATTTTTACCCTCCGAGCCTGGGCCGTCTGTGTTATTACGAGACGAGCCATGCGTAGTTATGGGGGTTAATTTATTGTGTACCTGTTCTACAATGGTAGGCAAAAAAGACAACAGACTCACTTTGCAGAATAGTTTTCATGTTCAGTTCTTGTCATAGCATCCCGCAGCATGTCTTTGAACGGTTTTGTGTTCTGCATCCACTCAATCAATCCCACTCTGTCAAAAAACGCACCACCATATCGCTATCATTAAAACGATGCGATCTAAGATTACATTACAGAAAATCACATGATATTACCTAGGAGTCATGGGAATGACTTGGTAAGTCCTCAGCCTCAGGCCTCGTTGACTGCATGCAGGATCATCGGACATAATGTCGTTCATAAGACAAAAGAGCTGCAAGGAACAAAGAAAACAAGTGATGACATCTGTGTATTGGAATTTTACAGTGTGTACCATAAATAAGACGAAATTGCTTTTTAAGAGGCCATGTATTCAACATCGGTCTTGATGTGCGGCAGGGACTGAGTATGGTGCCGACTGTGGTCTACATAAGAATTTATAAGTGGGTCAATAAAAGAGACTTTCATTCTACTGACTTGCTCAATCCTCTGATCCAGTCTCAAGTCCTCTCCACCTTTCACCAAAAACATGTGATCCTTTTCGTCGTCCCCACGTATAATAATACGCTTGGGTCTACGAATTGAAGTCAATACCATAACCTGCATCGCAAATAGCACAGAAAAGAAGATTTCAACCAAATAACATTGTTGAAATGAAACAAGCAAAAAGGAAAATGTTCTTTGATTTGATTTGCGTTATTTTGTTGATTTCAGTTTACAGTGTCCCTAATTAGTGCTCCAGCGCTAGAAGACTAGGCACTTAAATAAAGTTACTTTCCCTTTTTCTTCCTTTTAGGGAAGTGGTCAATGAATTTTAAGTGGTTGCATTCGGGCCGCGAGGGAGGGGTCAAATTGCAAATTAACAATTTAATGCAGCATGGGAGAGGACGCTCAAGACCGCTTCAACAGTCTCCCTACAGAAGAAACATTGTACAGGATTAAAATACCTGCAGAACCTACAGTGCCAAATCAAAATTATATTCGTTGCATTCTTTTCCTTTTCCGACAGTGATATTCTAAAACTTTGAAGCTAGGACCTCATGATCAAAAAAAGCAGACAGTACAAGTTACTCAGTAGTGTATAAATATTATTAGTAGTACACGATATCGATAAAACTTTATCACAGGCTGCATTCTCAATAACTCACCCTTTCATCAAATCCTGCAATTTTCACATGGTATTCTGGAAGTGGTTTCCCTCTTCCTGTATATTGACCTGGTAAATGGGAGGTAATGATGACATTATTGCAACATGGGACGTAGCCACTTCGTTCACGGTGGACAAGAAACAAATTCAAAAACAAAAGTGTGAGCCTACCAGGAATTTCCAACGCATACGTGTGATTACTGGACTGAAATTGAAGCAACCACGGAGAGTAATCCTTAAGGTTTGACAGCGGAGGGGCACGACCTCTTTTCTCCTCCATCTTCTGATGGACAGTCCTCCATTGTTTCAGAAATTCCTGAAAATGCATGAACAATGACCTTACCAGATTCAAAGCAAATTATAGTCATCTGATAGTCATCTGCAACTTGGTACTTAAATAGGGTTAGCACTCACCCTACTTAAATCACTTCGGCGTAGCAACCATACAATTTAATTGGTAGCTGCGATCCAGATAAATAAGACTGACAAAAAGACATTACTTGAAACCTGCACGTGCTACTTATCCATGCATCTTGAAATATAAACCTGCGAGACCGCGAAAGTCTAAGCCATAAGAATAGCTGTGTCACGCTAGACTGGATAATTCATTATACTTGACGTAAAATTTTCCATTCATTCACTTCCAATACACAAGAGGTACTCATTCGCTGGTCGTATTGGGTATTAGTTACCTTAGGATCCATTCCGTTGATTTTTTCACCAGTCTTACCAAACAACCTCTGAACTTCACTTGAAAACTCCTGCAATACGTGAGAGCAAAGCATAAGTACTAGCTGTTTTGGTAACCAACGCAGCTCTGCCACGACAAGCGGAAAGCATCATGTGCAAACTGGATATTGCATACCTACCATTCTGACGGAAACTTTTAGCAATTATTCGTTTATCTCTATTGTCAAGTTCCGAAGATCTCAAGTCAAAAAGAGAGCGGAATCCTGACCATAAGCCCACAAGTCTTTCCTATAGAATCTCCTCACATGGTACACTGCTGGATAACATGTACTCCAAGTTCCCTCGTCACGTGACCAGCCCAGACAATTTACTTGGACATCGACCAGGCTAAGCCAGCCGCACACAATGAGGAATTTTCCTCTCGAGAAAAAAATATCAAATATGTCAGATAAATTTCCTGAAGGGCCTCCCCAAGGCGAACCTCTCGCCAAAATTTGCCCTCTCACTCGAGGTGACGGGTGAGCTAACAACCTCGTGAGATATTTTGCTCCGCTCCTTCCTCACGTGTGCGGTCGGCGGGCTTTAACTTACCTAAATTCGTAAGTTAATGTTTCGATTTACCTGGGCAAACCTTTTCCTGATCGAGCCAAACTCATTTCCTCGTATCTGTGATGAACTCTTTGCCCTTGGTCCAGAATCCAGTAGATTCTGAAACATACTCTGAAAGCATTCCTTAATTGCTTCTGCGTCCGTTCTTTTATTTTTGTCTTCAAGCAACTGCTTCATTGGCCCTTCACACCAATCCTGTTGTAAGGGTGATTAAAACTTGGCACACACCAGCTAATACATACACGACTAACATCCTGTAATTTATCCCATGCCGATCAGAATGCTAGAAAATCCTTGTGTATTCTGCAATCCGAAATCGATTGTATTCACCAAGACATCTATTCCCCAAAAACGAAAATTGTGACTTATATGAAGTAATGCATACTCAGGGAAAAATCAGTCAGCATGGGATCACAATGTACAAAGTATGACGTACTTTCCGCCGCTTGGCAATGTAATGTTTTGCACTACAAGCACACTACGGGCGTTTTTTTTTTTGTCCGAACTGGCCGGCCAGACACGTCAGTTTGCAAAAGAAATGCAACAATTTGAAGGAACACTTGCTTGATGATTCCTCGCATTCTTCTGGAGAAGTATATATCATCCTTGAACTGTGTTAATTTCAGGGGCTTGTGGAGTTCGTCCTTTCAAATGCCAGGTCTGGCCGGTCAGTTCTGCCAAATGGAAGGCGTCCTACGATTAATGCTTGTTGGGACAAATTGCAAAACGAACAATTTACACTGGTTAAAAGCATTGCAGCACATCAGCATGCAGTTCAGAGCCAAATTATGTGTGTTAATTTGCTTGCAATGAATATAAAATCTAATCCACAATCTGCAACTACAACGAGAAAATATTTGCCAAGATACATGTGAAACACCATGCAAGAAAAGTCGCCAATACATGATTCAGAAAATAAAAAGTTGTGCTAATTTCCGCTAAAATTGAGAAGTTCGGTACGTAATCATTTTGGTAAGACTAAACAATACTCAGTAAAACAAACCTTGAAAACCATCTCTGGATTTGTGAGTTGCTCCAAGGCGGCAATGAAGTCATTCATCAATGAACTGTCCAATGATGACTGTAGACTATCGAAACAAAAGAACACGAAATATTGTCGACGGCTATGGCCTCCAAACGTCAAGCATTCACATTTCATACAGTTCTAGGTCAGTCCTTGTCTAGACAAGACAAAATAGCCGAACACAATGAACAAAGAATTTGCAAGCTCACATCTCCCCGAAACAGCCGAGCATCAGTCTCGATAATAGGCTTGTTCGAGCCCTACCGTAAGAGCACGAAACTGGCCAATTACCTATCAACTGATATTTTTACGAACTTACAATTGGCCTACTGACTTGAGTTGCCAAAAAGCGTGGCTGGTGGAGAGGATTGTAGCTCCACTGGTCAGGACGCTCAATTTAAGGGTTCAAATTATGTTCAATTAACATTTTTTTCATCATCGAAATTATAGAAATAGCTTGACGAACTGGAATTTCAAAACTGTTGCACAAATCATCGCGTCCGAACGATTAAGATTTACAAAATGAATTTAATTAATATCATGGCATTCGTGGTATATACCTTCAAAGAGTTTGAAAATGTACGAGCGGTGAATGACCGCATGTTTCAGCACCCACTTATCAGAATGTGTGTACCCAGATGAAATATTTTTGTACCAATTCAACCACAGACATTCGTCTTGGACACAATCTTTGTATAGGACAATCATTCACCGAGCACAATAAATATACTGGCCACTGCTTAAGGACACTGTTACCTGTTGACGGTTTCCTTATTGGCTTTTCCTTCCTCGCTATTTTCAAACACAAACTGTTCATTACTTATCTTAAATGGATACCAAAGGGCCTGATAAAAATGAAAATATAAATCAATGATAATGATACCCCGAGTAACAGGCGAAATAATTCTGGTTCTAATCACTGCAAAAAAATGCTATTAAATAGAGAACAAAGAGAGATCATTTGATTGAGACCTGAAAATTTATTAAGCATACAAGCTCAAAAAGGAAGCCATTGGGACGTTTTTCCAACAGAAATTAACTAACCCATGCAGCTTTCCCAAGATCCTAAGTTGGATAAACATGTAAAAATGCCACGTTCACCTGCAGAACAGCATTTCCTTGGGATGCGCGAGTTGAAGTCACTGGACTACGATTGTTTTATGTTAGTAGGTTAAGAACTGCAGAGAGAACAGAAAATGCACATCCCCTAGCTCCTTTTGTTCACTATTCCGCATTCCTGTTTCTCTAAATACGTGAAAGAGGCAAAGTGAAGGGGCAACTTTCGCTTGGAGTACGTTTCTTCTCCTCCTCCTTGTTTTTCTTCTTCAAAGAAATAACTATTACTCAGGAAAGGAGATTTCTGACAGTATGGCGAATTACTAGTTTTATTAGCAGATATATCTGACGAATTAAGAAATAACTTGTGTCAACTATTACTAACTTGGGGGTACGTTTGTGCAATTTCCTGTAAAATCGCGTGCACAGCTTTCCCTTCATGCTTATCCAACACAGCAAGCATCTGATTAATCCAACCAATAAACATCCAGCAAGGAACATCGGATGCCTGGTTGACACAAAATCAAAATTGCTCAAGCAAACATAACCATGATTTCAGTTAATCAAAATACTGTCGTAACAAAATTTCTCAATTGTTCTTCCAATAATATTTTTCGCTCGTTATTTAACCTTATGCTCACGGAAACTTTGTCAAGCAAATTTAGAACGTGTGCAGGACCAACTTACCTTTGAAATGAAGGCTTGTAAGGTGTCAGGATAGCTCTCTACAATCTGAAGAAGCCTGGGGAACCGCTGACGAGCCTCATCTGAATTATAGCACATTGCTTTCAACATGTATCGCACAACTATTCCAGGGAACAACTACAAATATAAGAACACATAACCTGTATCGAATGGGTTGCTAAAGTCACCTTTAAGTCCGCGATAAAAAGTATTCGATTAACCACCGATAAGTTATCTTTGAGGTAAGCCCCTTTTGAGTGCGAGAAGCTAAGTGCTTCGATGCTCTTACAAGAACAGGTGCCCCAAGCTCAGTGTGAGCATGGCCGACAAAAATACAAGGATTTGTATGGTAATCCCGATAAAAAGCTTAAGAAGATAATTATATGAGAAAAACCTGAATTAAAAAGCTTAACCTTATTGCCACTGTGGATAGCTTCCTGTGTGGTTATTTTCAAGAATCGACGCGATTTGAGCCATTTTTCAATTTCTGGGATGTCAACGGTTATAATAAAATCCCAAGGCGGCAGACTAATTTGAGTCAAATATTCTTGGATAAAATGTTCCCACGGTCACAATTCCACATTAGAATCAATTGACAAAGATTGAACTTTCATCTCAACCCTAACCGCAACGCAATAGCAGTCCTGCGAGCAACGCCAGGCGGGGAATATTGCAACAAGACAGCTTTCGGAGGAGCTGCTTTATCACCAAAGTGGCCACGGCTTCGACCGTTGATAACAAACTGAGCCTTACTGGGGTGGCAGACCGTAGTTTGTCAACCGCAAATTTCTTTATTCCCTGGGTCTCCCGACATGAGTGCATTGACTCAAGCTTTCAAGGAATTAACATGCAAATACAAACAAAATTTGTTCTCTATTGTGCTTCGAATATTTTGTGGCTCGACTTCCTGAAGCCAGTGAAATTTAATTATTAGCATCTCAGAGGCAACAGTCGTGTCGGCAGACCCAGGGGAATAAAAAACATTTGCGGTTGACAAACTACGGTCTGCCACCCCGGTAAGGTTCAGTTTGCTTTCAACGTTCGAACACTCTGGTGATAAGGCAGTTCCTTCGAAAGCTGTCTTGTTGCAATGTTCACCGCCCGACGTTGCTCGTAGGACTGCTATTGCGTTGATAATGGTTGAGATGAAAGTTCAATCTTTGTCAATTGATTCTGATGTGGAATTGTGACCGTGGGAACGTTTTATCCAGAAATATTTGATTCAAATTGGTGGCTCCTGAGAAATTAGTTTCCGGCCTTGGGATTTTATTATAACCGTTGACAACGCAGAAATTGAAAAATGGCTCAAATCGCGTCGAATCTGGAAAAGAACCACATAGGAAGGAAGCTATCAACAATGGCAATAAGGTTAAGCTTTTTAATTCAGACTTTTTTCATATGATTATCTTCTTAAGCTTTTTATCGGAATTCCCATACAAATCCTTATATTTTTGTCGGCTATGCTCACACTCAGCTTGGGGCGCCTGTGCTACAATCTGCATGATTAAAGTCTTTTGGGATACGGACCGTAGGCCCCGTGTTACAACCCTTGTTAACAACGTGGGACGCAAAAAAAACCCACAAACTGTTTGTGAAGAGTATGGGGTGGAGTTCCCTGCTTGCGTGTGGTCGACCTGGTCGGCAGATTAGCTTGGAGTACTTCTGAGGGAATGAAACCACAAAAAAACAAAAATATCGCTCAGAGTCAGGCTTTTGCTCCGGGTGCAGTTCGCTGCCCTTAAACACTTGGACACTTATTTGTTCCACAATTGAATATTTTGACCAGTGTAAACTTAAGTTATATGCGAATTATAATTGACAATTATTAATGCGAGTTATTACTGAGACAGCAGGAAAAAACACCGTGTACGGTACCTTTGTATCGACCTCTACGGGTGGACCTGTGTCTGCAATGCAACAAGAACGGGCAGACTGACAAATTGTAACACCTCTCATCTTCTTCGGTGAATCGGAAATATTTTGTGTCGTCCGAAAAACGTTTTTGATCTACACGTAAAGAACTTGGCATGCCATGACTTTATGAAAAACGTCACCTGCGTCACTGCAACGGCAATGGTAATTCACTACTTGCACAATCCCATAATACACCTATATTACCCCACAAAACTTTTGCATAACCATTGTTTGCAATTTCTCCTGGGAAATGAAAATGTCGCAAGAAAAGTGGAAAACAATGCCTATGCAGATTTTTAGGGGGTAAATGAGGTGTATTATGGGATTTGTGCAAGTAGTGAATTACAAATCCAGTGGCAGGTAAGCATTGCTAACTATTTAGATCGTCTGCAACCACAATAACAAAGACAAAACTAAATTCGAAAACCTATAGTGAGATAAGAGCTTCCAAATAGTGCTTGCAATGTGATTTTTTAGATTCAGTCCCAGCGTGCTTTATGATTTGCCTAACCTGCGCGATCGATAGCGCTGCCGTGACTGCGCGCTCTACCAACTGAAGTATTAAGACAGCTATGAGCTGGTCAATTGCAAGTTCAAGTTATATCCCGTAGGAGGTGAATGAAATATTTTTAAAACATATGAAAGTCTAGTCCATTTAGCACTTCAAATATGTAAACTTTCATATATTCTAAATAACAGATTTTTATTGGGAACACATATCAGTCAATATCACATCTCATTACTAAACCTAAAGGAGCAGTAAATACAGACCTTCTTCTTTCTTCCTCAAACAATTATCACAGAAGTTTACCATTGCCATCATAGCTTGCACCATGCCACCGCTAATACAAAAACGAAACGTATAACGCACAACCGAAGTGGGTTAACCCAAATACAGATAGACTAACTTTAAAAGAATGAGACAAACGAACCAAAAATAATGCAGAATTAACTGATTAGAGTGTAATGTGAAGTGTTAGTTTTTTCATGCATTCAGTCACGCTTTAATCGACTGTTTTGGAGATAACAACTTAGTACGAAGATCTTTTTCATCCAGAAAAATCCTTGTAAATTACTCTTTGTTGAATATAAACAGCCATTAAGCACGTTCCTTTGGTAATGCGATAACATACTGGGCCCTTCAAATTTAGGTTAAGTTCAGCTTCTTTGTCCAGATAGAAAACGATCGATAATTAAGTCGCATCGCAAAAGCAGAGGTTGTGAATTACTAAACTAATTGTTTTGAAAGTCATTTGACTGGAGGAGCGGGTATTCATAGCAGACCAAGATACTACCTTGACACGGACCCTTTGCATTTTTCCTCTGCTGTTTTGGCAGCCTTGATGGCACTTTGCAGTGATCCAAACGACCGTTTCATTAGCTGACTCACAACCTAAATAATCAATAAGCAAGAATATTGCTGATGCATGCCGGCTGATGGTACCACACCCTTAGCAATGCATGTAGTAGTGTTAAGCTTGTTCACTTGCCAGATACATCAGATGCTATCAGCGCATACACCAGTATACCAAATAGTATAAACATTGAAATATGTTGACAGGAAAGGTACTAGGAGGGAACCCCTCGGTAAATGCAGAATAATAAGCAGTTACAAATCAATTTGACATGTGTTTGTCAAACAATCAACAATCAACAATCATCAGGGACGAACACAAATGATTACCTTCCTGTGAGAATCAGCCGAAGTCAAAGAGCCACAGAGTCTTGCAAGCATTTCCTTTTTACCGTCATCCAAGGCAGAGAGAACTAAACCTTCTTCAAGGAAAAAAACTGATATTAATTCACTTGCTTTGAAACGGCAGGGGAAACAAAAAAAAATGACTGTAACGAATAAAAAGTAAAAATACGTAAAGGATGAGGGCTAAATTAAAAAAAAAACAAAAAAAAAACGCCGTATTGACAAAGATTCGCTGAATGCATGGCTGTACGCCAAGACAAAAATGTGGACGTAGAGAGGCTAGGCGGCCATTATTAGGAGGTAGACGTCATTGGGTGATTGACTGTACTATTTACCACGTGTTTGTTTTACAAGGAAGTAAAAGAAAGATATCTAGATAGCGTAAAGTTTAACAAACTTTGGGGTCGCATTAGAAGGTAATATTTGAGTACCAAACTGCGAGCAATTTTTGATTACTTCTTTATTGCACCTACTTAATTATTACCAGATAATTTCCAAAACGCATTTTGTAAAGCGCAAACGGGCCAAGCTAACCCTAAACAGAGCTGTAAAGTGGCATGCGTCAACGTAAATTAACGTCACCAAAACGTTTAAAATATAAAAACGGTCCCAGCAGAACAATTATCACCAGAACCCAGTTTATTAGAATAAGCAGAATAATCAACAACTTTTCCACAGAAGCATCGATTTCTGCTTCGGACAATTCCGGTCCAAACGGCTTTTGTCAGCCATTTTTTCTCAGAGCTGCAAAAATGTTTTCAGCTCGCTTTATTGCTGACGCGTTCCTTGACCATATTAGGTACAGCAGGTATTAAGAACTGATAGCCTGTGTCCGGCGAGCCAATGAAAATGCTGCAAATCTGATATCCGTAGTTCAGTTTTTAATATGACTTAGATCCCAGGAGTCTCACATAGTTCAGTGGAAGAGCGTCCGAGCAAGTGAACGAAAGGTCCTAGGTTCGACTCGTGCACAGGAGCACATGGCTTTTCAAGTATCCCGAGATAACATTGACAAAAAGACCACATCTCTTAGATAACAAGTTCTTTACATACCATCTGCGAGTATTACTTTTGTGATACCATCGAATGCCTGGCTCCTAAGAATGTGATGCTGGAGAGCTCTGATCGAATCAGTTTCCAATATTTTACTGCCACCATATTTTTCTAGCGCAAGGCAAACAAGGAATGATCAAAGTAAGAAACCAGGAGGCACTGCAATACGTTCACAACGTAAACAGTCTTACCTACGCCAGTGAATAAGCTAACGAGGAGTGGTTAAAATATTTCAAAGAGGTTCCAGGCCTAACGTGAATCCCTTTACAGTGACCAGTTTTCGTTTTAAATTTAATGCCTACGACAATACCACATTCAAAAGCTTCACTACTGCAAGAAACAGCAACAAAGGTTCTTCAGAATCGCACTTCTTGATTTGCTGATGATCACATCACTTACCTAATTGCCCTGTTACCATCAGAGCAGTCTCAACAGCCTCTACAGCTGTTAAACTTTGAGTCTTTTTGTGGTGCACTTTGGCATAGGCGTGCGACCAACTGATTTGCAAGCTGTCATCGTCCTGTAAACAGAGTTAGATCAGTTATCAGGAAAGTAACAATTAATTAGTAAATTTGCTAATCACTTAATTCAATAGTTCCATGCTACTACCTGAGGTATCAACTTCAGCGCCTCGCGAAGACATTTATTTCCAACTTGATAATTTCCCTACACAAAAAAACATTAAAAGGTCTGTGGAAGATAATTTAACTAGTTTCTGCTATCTGGCCTTAATGCTAATATATCAAGTTGAAGTGATAATTACAGCCAAGTCAATGCTTACAACAACTCGGTTTAACATCTGTCACCTGTTCTTTAGCGGCGTTTGCCATGTGCAAGTAAAGTTGGACTTCATGTTGAAGGACGCTATTTTTCAAATCATCCAGGCGTACTCCAGATCTGAAACAAAATGAGGACAAATACAGCAAGTCTTATTTTCCTCAACAATATAACGTATGCCTATTTTTATAAATGTGCATGTGAAAAAGATGCAAAGAGGATCTTACCTCTCGTCGGCATCAAATGCCTCAAATTTCTTCAGGATCTTTCTCATGTACACAATCCTGAGAAAAACGCGTCAATATCACAATTTACAGTTTAAAAGAAAATAAGGTGACAATTATAAAAGAAGTCCACTGCCTTGCCTGGCTAAATCACATCTTCACTTGGCACTATTTCCCTGAGTGTCGGACAACTTAGAAAACACTCATGACTTCTCAAACATTTTTAATAGAATTTGTTGAACTTTTTAAAATGATCAAGCCTTCTAATAAAATAAAATCTTGTACCTGAAGTTCTTTTCAAGAATATGAATCACGCAAGACTGTGAGAGTTGCAAAAAAAAAATGTCTTCAACGTCTAAAAGCTGTTCAATAAAGATGGTGGCCAGCACTTTCTATTTATCAGAATGTTTTAAGAAGAGGACTTTGCAATTTTGATTTCATATGGAGATCCCTTAGATTGTGTTGCTCCACTTTTCAGTAGGATGGGCCCCCGCTGGATGGCAGAGTACAATTTAAGAGGGCTAAACGTAAAGCGTTAGTTATGATTTGAATAAAAACAAAGCAGATATCTATTAAAATTCCTTTTTGCCAGATTTAATCCTGTACCTGTTTGTTACAATGTCATCCCATACAATGACTGAATGACGCCTTGGATCAGGAAGTCGAGAAGACCACTTTTCTAACAACGTTTCCGCTGCGCGATCACTTGAAAAGTTCTCTTAAAAACAAACATTTCAATTATCCAAGAGTTATTGTGCATGGCGATGCGGCGTTGTTATGGGCCATGTGTTCTCCACCTCCCCCCTGCATTGTGAATTTTCGTCAGATACGAACATGGGAGTACCGAGGCACTAACCTTTTTTTTGGCAACACTATATCATTATCCTAAACAAAAGCAAGATTTTATAAATGCTAACGGAAGCTCAATCAATCTAAAACCAATGTTGCTCTCCCTTATATGGGATGTCAGTTTTAAGGTAAGATGGAGAATGGTTTTCCCTTTCGTTGCTCATTGGATTAGTGCAGTTTAAGTTGTACGTGCTGACACATTTGTATCTATTTCTCTTGTTGTTCCAAGGGAACGCTAACGATATGGCAACATATTGAGAGTAAAAAACCCTTCTCTGTAACTTAAAGTTGTCGTGAATGAATAAAGATACAGATATTCAAAATTGTTCCTTAACTGCCGGTTTTACAATTGCAAAAGACCTGAATGCACACCAAGTACCATCTTAAGTGTCCAGAAGTCTAGAACCATATGTCCAAAACCTAACCATCCAAAAGTTACATTCTTGAACAAATCCAACCGAGATTTTACTTTTACATACATTTACCTTCCTTAGTTATGAACTCAAGAAATTCCTGCATTTCTGCCATCTTTTGCAGTGACTGAAGCTTAGCAGAGCGGCTTGCAGACATCATGGAGTCCAGGCCGGCCCAGTCCTGTCAAAACATTACGAGAAATAACACCTTGTGTATTTGAAGATAAACGAGGTTTCAAACTCCACTTTTTAAGACGAACATCTTTTCGATTCCATCACGCAATGTTTTTCAAGCGAGGGACTTCGACGTTTTTGTCCAGTGATTTATACTGTGAAGCAAGGGACAAAACGCCGTGGCGACTTTTATCGTATATTGGCTACCTCGCTCAGCTCATTGATACAGAAATTTAGAATTCCAACAGCGTATGTATCACCATTATCCACTGAATAAATTGCCAAAAAAACATAAAGGAAAGTTGTCTTCCAAACAACA
>NC_090895.1:48898715-48908715 GCF_036669925.1 Montipora capricornis | reverse complement strand
TCATATCGTCATCTGTGTACGCTAAGTTTTCAAGTAAAAAAGAAGGGTACAAAGTTTGGCACAAGCATGGAGAAAAATTACTACACAGAGTGAGATAACGAAACAAACCTGAAGACTGGAGATAAAAGCAGGAAAAAACTGTGTAGTGGAAGAGATCATGTTATTGACAGCTGTCTTGACATCTGAAGTGACATTTCTTGCTTCTCGCTCTGATAGCTTTTCCTCAATTTGAGAAAAGACCCCGCGAAAAAGAACACTGAACAACTGCTTTGCAAACGTACTGTCACGCTGCAAGAAGTAAGGAAAGTATATGCAACACTTTATTCAAAAGGATGTTTTGTAAATTTTTCTATAAGCAAAAACAGGCATATAATTTAAGTGCCACTTGGGGAGAAACCTTGTCTCAAACCCAAAACAAACAAAAAAACTGTCGCCCCTTTTGAATATTAGTTCAATCTATCCTCATCTATCCACACCCGTTTGTATTCGTAGTTTTAAAACTACGTACAGGTTACAAAGTGATTCTAACAACTGACGGTAGTTTTTTACCTGTGCTACTGCTTGCAATGGAGCAATAAGCTCAGAAAACTTGATTTGGACATCTGGCAAGTCCCCAGTTCTGTATTTTCTATACATTACTACACGGCTCTCACGAGCGGTCTTTCTTCTCTCCTTTGCTTGCTTAAATAGGATAAGAACACACCATTGTTAAAGATTAGGGTTAACGACAAGGTTTCAAATGAAATTAAAGAAGTCAACGCGTTAAGCAGGCCGTTGGTATTAACTTACCATTTTAAGTGTATTTCTCATTGCTTCTCGTTTTGCAAAGAAATCACTTGTATTGGACTCTTTCAGAAAACGTCGTTTCAGTCTTAAAAGTTCCTTTTTTTCTCTAGTCCCTTCAAAGGAAAACAGGCCAATTAACTGTCAATTTTGGTACACCGGTTGGTTACTAATAACGAATATGACAGGACCAGATGAGTCGAAAGAAGCAATCGCAATAACCTCAACGGCATTTCATGGTGGAAATATTAGCCAAACAAAGCCCTTAAATGTGTGCCAATGAGCGCCCGAGTACCTAAGGAAACACTGCACCCCCCCCCCCCCCCAAAAAAAAAAAAAAAAAAAAAAAAACAACAATTCACTGATGCTGTCGATAAAGCCAGTAGTACCACGCTCGGATCATGATAAACCTTCCGGTGAATGTCCTTGTTACGATCTCCGCTTTTAAAGGGTTAAGACAGTTTGATAAAAATCCGGAATCACTACAGTATTATGCTCCTTTACTCTTGTAGGCATTTAAATTTCTTCTTAACTGGTAGGGGCACGATAAAGAGACATTTGAATTGATTCAATTTCAACCTGCCAAGCAAGCACACGCAATCAAAATCAGTTCGCATGAGCAAACAAGCAGTCTTATGATGTCATTTGAAAACGCTTAACAACTGTATAAAACAGCTCAATAGTAAATATAGCCCAAAACGAGTAGCGAAGCCGGTGTAAAGAGGACGGGGAAAATTGAGCAATTGGTTTGTCATAGTTAATAACAAATGTATCTCACCACCAACCCTGCGAGTAGTAGTGTTATCAACTTCAATCAGCATGACTAACACTCTGGGCCATCAAATAGGGTGCGAATGGTTAGACTCTTTTGTTCTCTCTGAACAAGATGATAAACCCCAAACCCCGTTTCACACCAAATTTCTGGGATGATAAAGAACCCACATACTGTTCATAAAGATAATGGAACGAAGGTCAAGGTCTTGGGGTTTGTAATGGGTTGGGGCTTTCTGCAGGGTAGGGTGAATCCTACCCAGTAATCTCAATCAGGTTGTAAAGACTGCCATTTCCGCCACAAAGTGTTTTTAAAGGGAACCTCCACTAAAACAACAAAATAACTTTAAACCACAGAACATAATGTTTACAATTGGAATTGCTCAATCTTTTTCCAATGAAAACGTTTGTATTCGAGAAAAATAAATTCCAAAAACGCTTATTTTGGCTTTCAAATTTCATGGACGCCGCCATCTTGAATAATTGTGACGTAACTTGGTTGCCCTATTGTTCTGATACAAAGAGCGATTGTTCTGGAACAATAGGGCAACCAAGTTACGTCACAATTATTCAAGATGGCGGCGCCCGGGAAATTTGAAAACCAAAATAAGCGTTTTTGGAATTTATTTTTCTCGAATACAAACGCTTTCATTGGAAAAAGATTGAGCAATTCCAATTGTAAACATTATGTTCTGTGGTTTAAAGTTATTTTTTTGTTTTAGTGGAGGTTCCCTTTAAGCCCTTCAAGCATTTCATGGAATAAATCATCATCATCATATAAAAGTAGAGAACATCTAACCTTGAAACTGCTGGCTTGACTCTTGAGGGGGAACCATTCTTTGGCTGCCAAAGTTGCGTGGAACAGGTAGGAAAGCCTTCTGTTTGAGTTTACTTTGTGAGGTACTAAACAGTAATGAGGATTGTGACTGGGAGGGAGTGGTGACATAAGGTTGGAAAGGGGTTGTTTCCTGAAGAAGACAAAATGAATAAGGAACCACTGGTTATGCAATGACGTGATCATTGAAAGGTTTCCTGGTATTTTAAGCTCATTAGTTATTTCAGTAAGTCAGTAGCCAAAGCGGGTTGATAATAAGTTGGACTGTGGGTACATTAGAGCGCTGTTATTGAGCTAACGAGAACGCCACAAACCTAAACCTGGGTCATTTCCTTCGCCCTGACAACGACTTGAAATGTGATGATCATGAATTTTTAATTTTCCTTGGAACCCACATGTCGGTCATACCAACGAAAGAATTTGAATAACTACAAAGTGATTGGAATAACGCAAAGTTCTATTTTGTTTTTAATGCTCCTGTTGCCACCGTCATCGTCATCCTTGCTTTAGTTTCATATGCATTGTTCTGATGTCCAAAAAGCTGATGACCTCAGCTCTCTATTGACAGCATAAAAGAGTAATGAGAAGTAACGAGTTTTACTGTTACCAATAATTCCAAAAGCTAACAAAAGATAGTTTACAGGTAAGTGAAATAATTTCGAATGAATGGAAGTGACACGAATAACACATAAAGGAACAAACCTGGCTGGGATTGAGCCAGTCAAATGTTTCCGACCGTCCTTGATCTTGAGTAGGGGTGAACAAGAGGTTCTGTGTGGCCCGCAAGTCGGCGACACCATCCACTGACATTGAGCTCTGTGTTTGTGTGATTCCGGGTCCAAATGAGCTTTGAGTTGCGGCAAACAAGGGCGTCATTAACAAATGCCTTTGTTGCCAGGAGTAATTTATTTGGTATTCCTATCAAAAAACAAAGGTCTACAATGGAAATCGTTTTATGACTAGTTGATGAAATAATCTATCTGGAAGGAGGATATCCATAACCTTTCTTAAGATTGCAAACTGCACGAACAGCAGTCTGATAAATTCCCCTAAAAGTATTGTAGGTTCATTGCCTTCAAAAATGCTCTGTGAAAAAGCCAGTAAAATTCATCTATTCAGTCATTTAATGTTTTGTATTTGTTACAAACCTGAAACTTGCATTCAGATAATGGTTGATCAAACATCATTCTGCCATAATCAGGGCTCAAGGAAGTTAGGTGCAGAATCAGGTTTGTGGTGTAGCCAAGGTACTATCAGAGAAAAGAGAAAAACTGGATATTTCAGCTGATCATCCGCTTTCAGTGAATCGAACTGTCCAATTTCATCAAAGGAAAGGAATCAACTGAACGAATCTCTAGTTTACTATTTAGTATTACTACTGAATCAATCTTGGTCATCAACCTTCGCTCATCATGTCCTTTGATCGGGTTACTGCCAGCAACCAAAGATGTTCAGGATCCGTCTCAAGATGTGTGCCATCCCAGTTAAGCCCCCCCATTTGACGCAAGCTGACTCGAATGTCTTTCTTCAAAATCTCAAGCCAACGGCTTAACCTAGAGCTCCAATGCCAATTGGTACAACTTCTGCTTTCATACCCTAACCTCAATTTATTATTATTGTTATTGTTGTTATTATTATTATTGTTATTATTATTATTATTATTATTATTATTATCTCTGCTTCCTCTCAGTATTAATTTGAACTACTGCTGCCACGTTGGGTAGCAGGCTAATGACTTTGTTCGCGATCTGGCTGCGCATGCGTAAGATTTTTTTGCCTCGCAGAAGGCAGCCCAAGTAGGATTCGAACTTGATATCTCCGCATTCAGAGGCAATCGCGATGACCACTGTCTTTGAGCGTTGTGTGTTGAATTGCATCAAGGACCACCTGTACCACGTCATTTCTCTTAAACAACATGGTTTTTGTACTGGAAGATCGTGCGTTACCAACCTGCTTGAGGCTCTTGACCACATTGGTTCACTTTTAGATAGTGGCAGCCAGGTTGACACCATCTACCTTGACATGTCAAAAGCTTTCGACAAAGTCAGTTATAGGCGTCTCGTCCATAAGCTGATTCAGGTCGGTTTCGGTGGCAACCTGCTTAACTGGTTCTGTTCCTACCTGCTAGGCCGATACCAACGCGTTACGGTACTCGGCGCCACTTCAAACAATCTTCCTGTTACCTCTGGAGTACCTCAGGGTTCCATACTTGGACCAGCCCTCTTCCTTTTATACGTCAATGACCTTCCCGAAGTCGTCACTTCTAGCAGTTGAGTTTTGATGTTCGCTGACGACACAAAAATATTTAGAGAGATTAAGACTTTGGATGATGCCTTCTCTCTCCAGAAAGACCTTGGGAAGCTTGCAACTTGGTCTTATTCATCCGGTCTCCTCTTTAACGAAGCTAAATGTAAGGCGCAGCGCATAACAAGAAAAAAAACCCGATCTTATCTTCTTACAAACTCAACAACACCGCACTTGAATTATATGCTGCAGAAAAAGATCTGGGCGTATGAATTAGTAGGGATCTGACATGGTCCAAACAAGTAAACGAACAATCTTCACGTGCTAATAAACTACTTGGCTACTTAAAGAGGAACACGAGGTTCATATTTAGAACCGAAGTACGACGTCCGCTATACCTAGCCCTAGTTAGGCCACATTTGGGATATCCATCGAGCTCATTGTTAAGCTTGAGCGTATCCAAAGACACGCCACTAAGCTTATCTTAAAATTGCCTTATTCTTCTAATAAAAGTTATACGTCTCGTTCACAAACTCTAAACCTAATACTTATTTGTTACTGGCATGAACTTTTAGATCTCACCTATTTTTTCAAATTGACACACGGTCTTGTTAACGTGAATGTCTCTGTTCTACCTGAAGTTCGCAAATACGGTAGACGTACTAGATCCTCAACCAGCAACGTTAATAAATACAGAAGTAAGAAATGTAAAACATCTACTTACCAGAAATCCTTTCTTATTAGAACTAGTAGAATTTGGAATTGTTTAGCGGACGAACTAGATTTGAGCTCATCGACCTTAGCTTCCTTTAAATCGGTTATTTTTAATTATCGGTTATTAATTTAAGTCCGCGTTAGCTGTTTCCTATAACTGTGATGACCCACGTTCGTTCAAGTCTGTCTGTTTAAAATGCAATAGTGCTCGTCCCTTGTTCCGTCCAATAACTTGTTGTATGTAGTTGTAGTTTTTTCTGTATTGCTGTATTTTGTAACATTCCTTGTTTTTATTCAGTTCTTATTAGTATACGGGCCCGCTGTAATTGGCCACAGCTGTTGTGGTGTCCCTGCCAATGTTCTTCTGTATACGTAATTGTTTTGTTTGTTTATTTGGCGAAGCTAATAAAAATAAATAAATAAATAAATACTAAACCATGGACGCCTACGCAACAGATTAACGGGGAAATACGTATTAAAGAATTGTGTGCGTGATTTCCTCTGCACAATAAGTAGTGCCTTGCTTAGAGCTGTACATTTTCATCCAGTTCCTTCGCAATGCCTGATCTTGAGCGGCAACTATCATCCCTTCTGTCTCCTTCTTTACGTCACCCCTCACCAACAACTCAACAACTTCACCCCTAACCAACCACTTCCAACTTTCTGCTGCTCGGATGTCATCCGTCGCTCTCAAGAATTGGCCATCAAGTTTCTTTGCACTCCATTTAATTTGTCTTTCATCCATCTTGCGCTTCCTACATTCTTCTGGGGTTTATTCCTTTTAATTTTTCAGCAACACTTTCCGAGTCTCTTTCAGATAACAATACAATCCTGTCTCGCCGCTTCTTATACAATCTTTAACAGATATCAACCCACGTCCACCTTGCTTCCTCGGTAGATGGCGGGTGATGCGGTAGATGCTCATCAATTTTTTAGTTTTGCTATATATTTCCTTCAGATCATTTGTTGTCCAGTTAAAGATTCCCGCACCATACCTCAGTATTAATACTGCCCAGATTTTTAAGGCTTTTACAGTGTTCTCTCCGTTGAGTTTGGATTGTAAGATCTTGCGTACTCTTCGGAAGTATTCTTTCTTGAATCTATCTTTCATTTTTTGGTACACGATGTTGTCCAACTCAAGAACCCCGAGATATTTGTACCCTTCCTCTTCAACAACTTTCATAACCTCATGCGGAAAGGAACACAGGCGTACCAATAGAAGACTTATTAACATCCACGGATTTCTGTAAGACAGCTTACAACATCCTTATTAAACAGGGGGCTTCTATACCACTTAAAAGTCAAAGTAAATGGTTGTCAGATCTCTCATCGCAAAATTTTGGTGATATAGATTGGCAAAATACATCTAATTTGCCATTTCTTTGCACTTGTGAATCCAAGTTGCAAGTATTTTAGTTTAACTTTTTGCATAGAAGAATAGCTCCGGAGAACCTTCTCTAAAAAAATTGGTATTGCGTCTGATATGCGTCTGATAATTTATGTACTTTCTGTAATTACTGTCCAGAAACTCTACTTCATCTCTTGTGGGAGTGCCCTCTTGTACAAGCCTTCTGGAAAGATATCTGTCATTTGATTAACAACAAGCATTAATAATAATAATGATAATAATAATAATAATAATAATTTTTATTTAACCAGGGAGCACCTTCAGCAATCTGTTCTCCCAGCTTCTCTAATGTGGTTTTCTCCTTTTCATCCTATTTGGGCTTTGTTGATAACCCATCTAATTTACTGTTTCTTCTCTTTTTTCTTATATGTAGATAACATATATTTTGGTCCAAATCGATGTGCTTTGTATTGCCACGGTCTCTTTGCATACAAAAATTAATGATCTGTTTAGAAGCAGAGAACCGCTACGCTCAAAAACATGGGATTTGGGTGAAATTTGAGGCAAAGTGGGGAGCTTTCCTCTTTGGAGCGGCAAGGAGTGGCAAGAGTAAAGTAGTTTTTTCCGTGAAAAAAAAGAAAAGAAAAGAAACTGTAACACTTTAGAAGCAGTTTCCTTTACTGTATAGGTGTGTGTGTGTGGTCAGGTAACCTTATCTACCTATCGATGTAATTAAAGAAATTATCGCCAATTAAAAAAAAAAACAGCTTTCATAAAGTAAAGTTAAGTAAAGCAACCATATTTAACGTCCATAACTCGTAACAGTAATTCAACTGACAAACCTGAGGTCGACGGTGGGCTCATTTTACTCCCCCCTCTCCATCAGTGCTCCGTTTTACGGGTATTTAAAGCTACTTAGCCACACGGAAAAGAAAGAAGTCGAAACAAGGATGCGAGATCCAGGAATCGAACTCAAGACCTCTTGCACCAAGGCCGCGCACTAACAGACTGTGCCATCTCTTCATGACAACAACTCCACATTTCTTTAAACCAAATTCCATTTCCATGTCTTTACTGAAGATTCTAACCATGGTTACAAGAGAGTCAATCTCTTTCTGATCTTTACCGTAAAACACTAAATCATCCATAAATAGTAGATGGTTAATAGTTCCTCTTCGCTTTTCCAAGTCATATCTGGGCTTTACCTTTCTCAAAATTGCTTTCAGGGGTATCAAAGCAATCACGAATAATAGTGGTGATAAACTATCACCTTGGAAGATTTCCTCGTCTAATGTTCACACTTCCTAGATCTTTCTCGCCAGTAGTGAGAGTAGTCTTCCAATTTGGCATGCTGTTTTCCATTATGGCTGGAATGTCCTGAGAGATACCAGATTTTTCCAACGTTTCCATAATCCAAGAATGTGAGGTCATGTCCTACGCTTTACGGTAATCCACCCATGCTACTGCCAGGTTTGTATATCCCCTTTTGTAGTTTCTTAGGACCATCTTGTCAATGGCGAGTTGATCAGGTGTACCTCTGCAGTCTTTCCGGCATCCTTTTTGCTTGTCTGGAAATATAAAGTTCGCAATTAAGTCCTCTTCCTGTAGTCCTCAAGACGTTTCTCCCCATGAAGTACTTTCTCAGTCCTAGCAGCTACCAGCATCCATTCGTAACCCTCTTGAAGATAAGCATGTAACGCCTTCCTTCACTTGCCCACACATTCCCTATTGCTATCAAACGTCTTCCACCTTCCTTGCTTGGCAGATATAATCTTGCAACAAACTCCTTTTGTGCATGCATCCGTTCATTGTCATGATCTTTCTGGTCCTCCTGTCCATGTTACCAAGTACCTCCCCAGTACTATGCCTACAGCCCATTTATCAGATTCCCTCCATTAACGCTTAGGTTTACACAATACTTTGTCCCTCCTGAAATACTCTGCTGTGATCTTATCCTTCATGTTGGTGTCTAACGTCTGGTCTAACCGCAAAATTCCAAGATACTTGTATCCTTCTACCTCTACTTCCCAGTTCTTTTCGTCACTTGGTAATTCTATTCCAGTACTTTCAACTTGTTTTCCTCTTTTTATCCCTAGGATTGAACACCTGTCTAGTCCATATGACATTTGGATGCCCTCAGAAACAATTCTTACCTTTTGGACAAGGGAGTCACGTTGGTCTTTATTTGCACCATATAACTTTAAATCATCCTTGAACAGGAGGTGGTTGATTGGTTTCATGCTCTTCTGGAGTCTGTATCCTGCTCTCATCTTTCTCAATACCAGGGATAGCGGCAACATGATAACAATAAAGAGTAATGGAGATAATGAGTCTCCTTGGAAGACCCCTCTCTTGATGTCAACTTGGCCAAGCTCTCTTCCACCTGATGTCAATACAGTTCTCCAGTTAGTCATGCTGTTACTGATTAACGTTATGACGTTTCCTGCTGCTCCAACCGTGTTCAAACACTTTAGGACCCAGGAATTAGGAACCATATCGCGTGGTTTCCTGTAGTCAATCCACGCCATTGACAAGTTAGTCAGTCTTCTCTGGCAGTTCTTCAGGATTGTCTTGTCTACAAGTAGTTGATCTTTCGTCCCTAGTGATGGTCTTCTGCATCCTTTTTGTTCGTCAGCTAGCAATGCATGTCTTTCCAGATGTATATAACATTTCTATCCCATTATTTCTGTCAAAAGCTTCCACATCATTGGCAGGCGTGCAATGGGGCGGTAATAAGAGACTTGAGTGGCCTTGGCTGGGTCTTTCTGTATCAAAACAGTTCTTCCTCTAGTCATCCATTCAGGTACACTTACAGATTGTACTCCTTTGTGAAGGAATTCTTGGAGCTTAGGGTGTAGTTCAGTTCAGTTAAAAGCCTTGGACATGGAAGGCTGTAAGGCTGCCTTCCAATTAGCAATTGTTCTCACTCCAGATCGTATAACCTCGAGTGTAACGTGAATGTCCTGTTGCGCCTCTGTCTTCCTAAGTTCTTCCTCCACATCCTTAAGCCAAGTTGCGTTATCTCTGTGGTTGACGTCCTCTGACCAGATATTATTAGGCAGCAGTTACAACTTTTGTATGCTATATACAATTATAATAGTATGACGGGGCGCGTGAGCATAGCCCGTTGACTATAGTGTAAACTTATATAAGTATAAGTATAGTATAAGAATATAAACTTATATTTAAATTATATATAAAAATTAGCACTAGAAAAATTGATAAACTTTATAGGATCTCTAAAATCTACATACATGCATCTAAAATATAACTCATTCGACTGTCAATAATTTCCTTGATGATTA
>NC_090895.1:48881215-48888715 GCF_036669925.1 Montipora capricornis | reverse complement strand
GCATTTTCTATGAATACTTATAGATTATTAGATGGTCTTCTATGGAATACGGGTGAATATTTCACTCAAAATTTTGTTATTTTGAAAACAAATAACATAAATTTATCGTGCAATATTCACCTGCATTCCATAGAAAACCATCACATAACTAGCAAATACAGTTTGAAAGAATAAATCCAAGTTAGGACAACAAGAACTGCACCTGTCAGCAATGGGAGGATAATTGAGCTGTAGTTTGTGCACACAGCTTATAAACTTGCCAGGTTCGGGATTGACTGAATTTACCAATGCCATCAGCTTCTCAGTGACCATGTCATGTAGAGGACCATCAAATACCTACCAAATACATGCATTGAGTTTATTTGTCGAATCCAAATCAGTAGCCAATAACCGGAAAACAATCTCATGCAACTGCAAAATAGTGTCAGCTATATTAAAGTGCTACTACGACCAAAAAAAAAATTCTTCTTTGGCTTTCAAAACTATGTTAACTAAACACTAAGTGACCCAAGTTTTAAAAAGACACCTGTTTATTTAAAGTGCAATTTTCTTGTTTATTGGTCCGCCATTACTAACTTGAAAATCTTGCGAAAGCTGGGTCGAAGAGAAAACGACGTCAAAGACTCGCTGGTTTAAGAATGTAATGCGTGTGTACGCGTCTGAATTAATATGCAGCACGGGAGTTTCGGGCTTTCAGATTTTAAAACTTGTGTTTTGCATATAAGTTGCGTTTGCACGCTGAAATTTTAAGCTAGTGAGTAAATGACGTCACGTTTCCCTAGATCCAACCCTCTGAGGTCCAATCGGTCAGTTTTCTTACCCTCACAATAAACAGCTTTTGGATAAAAATCAAAGCTCAAAATTTTGCCAGTCAGGTGTTAAGCGAACACGCTTTCAAAATCGAAAGAAAAAAAGAAAATGATTTTTTTATCATAGTAGCATTTTAAGCGACGATCCCAGGTTAATAGGTTTGCTTTATACCAACTGCATATAAACCAATTACAACGCCAATTTAGGCTACCACAGAAAAGAGATTTTTCTTCGATTCTATGCTAAATTTCAGGTCAAGCAAAATACATTTCGTTAGGTGGGATACAAAACACAATTGATAGCCAGCCTGTTCACCTCAAACTGGGTTGGCAATTTTAGCAAGAGCTGGAATATTATTTGGTCAATAGCCACTAGTTTAAACGAGGCATTTGTTCTGAAAGCCGGAATAGAATCAGTTTCAGTCGAGATTTGCTTATAATAATTAAGCCCTTAGATCATACAGAATTAAAATGGGGTAAAACCATTTGAGTGCTCCAGCGAAAAGTGCAATCAATGAGGAGGACGATTAACTGTTAACATTCTGATTATTTTCTTTTGGTTATTTTAGTGCAACTGTTTATTTTTACCTGAAGAGGAGACTTTAGGGGACACTCACCGACGGTTGTCGCCAGTACTTTCAGGGATGAAGACAATTGCAAAAAAATTGGTCCCTTCTAGACATATATAAAGATGGGTGTCCAAGTCCTCAGACATAGCTGCCTTTTATTCATGAGAGTTCATCCAAAAATACAGTATCTTAACTTGTAATTGGTAAAGCAACGAAATGCAATTACTGCCTATGCTACAAAAGAAAGAGAGAATGACCTTTTGAATTTCAGCAGCCTGTTTGAGCAGAAGGCCAATCACTTCAGCTGTGGCAGCATGAACCTCTTTGTATTTGAACGATAGATTATTTACAAGAGAACTGTAAAACCTAAGAGTTCAAACAAATTAAAAGTCAGTCAAAAACTAAACTTGGATCATTGTTTTACTTACAATGAACCATTTCTCAAACCGTTTTCTGATTACTATCAATCATAAGAAAACAAAAATAATATTTTCTCACCCACCTCTCTTCATCAATAGTGGAGTTGTGTGAAATGGGCGAGAGGCCATTTGCTGCGATGATCCCAAGTAATTGTATTCCAGCAGCATTATCCTTCTTTGTAGGGTCAGGGTTGGATAAGTTGTCAAATATCATCCTTAAAAGAGACCAAAAAGAAGCAAGTATCATGAAAAGCAGTGAAAATTCGCTGAGAAGGAAACCCAGTCACAACACACCCATTCAATCACTGTTATAGCTAATGTAGCAGTTTTCAATCAAGTGTCTAAAGCAAGCTCTGCGATTGCTTGTTGTTACTTGCTTGCAAATGTTCTCTCCCAAGCTGATGATCAACTGGCTGCATTTGCTCTGCAAAAATTACCAGTTCATTTGGTTACTTAACGCACAAAACTGAGAAAGAGCTCGTTTGTTCATCACAGAACATGATCATCCAAATAATAGGTAGTTCTCCAATCCTTTGACTGGTCGCATTTCTTATCCCTTATCATACATTTTCATTGCAACCAGTGGTTTGTTTACAGTTACTATGGGCACCTAAAGAAATGGGCCAAGTAAGAGACATGAGAGTACTACTGGGTCACTTACTTTGTAGGCACTTCCAACCTGCTCTTCCAGACTTCTACCATGCTTTTTATGATCTCTAAATTATTTTTAAAAATCGAGCGATTCCTGTGTTGAGTTCTGGACATCATAAACTCGAGAAGCTTGTTTGTCAGATGTCGATCCTTGGAAAAAGTAAGTGAATTAAAGAGCAAAAGCAATCAGTTATCGAGGGCGTGAATTTTCATTTCAAGGTTCAGGTTGACTGAGAACTGACCCAAGAAACCCAAGAAGCCCAAGAAACTCAAGAAAGCTGAAGATGAGATACCCTAACCATACTTAGCTATGCAACTAAAATGTCTTCAAATTTTAAAATGGCGGAGTAGTCTTTTTAGTAGTAAGACCAAATAAAGACATCCGAATTAACGATAAACCTGTTTTCTACGAACAGTATTTTAAGTCTGACATCCGCTATATTAGTGATCTTCACTTTGACCTTACTAACGATGATTCATTCAGACTTGCGGCACAAAAAGTTAACAAAATAAATTATCTTGAGTGGGCCAGACTTCGTCACTCGATATCGAGAAGCCTAAAGGAAATAAGTGGTAATCGAAATATACCAAATCTATCCTTTAAATGTGTCAATAACCAGCAGTTTAAGGTGCTAGAAAAGAAATCAAAAGACTATTAGCGGAGCTCAGAAGCGCCAAGCGCGCCATCGGAGCACTATGGCTAAGAAATGTTTGGAAATCTATCCATGCGATAAATCTTGGTTATGAGATCAGCGTACAGACTGTCGCGGTGGAAGTGGGGTGGAAGTGGGGACGGGGGTGTTCAAAAATTCAGAACTTCAACGGGGTTTGAACCCGTGACCTCGCGATTCCTGTGCTCAGTTGGTTAGAACGTCGCACCGGAATCGCAAGGTCACGGGTTCAAATCCCGTTGAAGTCCTGAATTTTTCAGGCTTTTCTTCGCAATTGCAATAATTGCGTTCATAACTGCGAGGATCATAGCTTCACTTGAAATTATAGATTGTTAGTAACTCTAAAAGCACAATCTCCCAACTACGATCAAAAGCTCAAAAGGGATTTCAATCTCATAGAAGAACCACTAGTTGAAATTTATAGTTAACCCCATATTGTTGCATCTGAACCTTACTTAAAAGCTTTCCAATATAAAGTTTCAAACTCTACTCAGTACACTACTTTTAAACTGTGCAATATTGGACGACAAATGTTCATTCCGTAATCAAAGACCCAAAACTTTACACCATCTCATGTTCCATTGTACTCACTCCAGGCAGTTCTGGGCACACTTCGAATATTTTCTTTCCCGTCTCTTACACTAATTCAATCAACTACGGGACATTCTTCTGGGTGTTAAAACGGAGTCATTTTATTTAACTATTTATTAACCTCAGGAAAATCATATTTATGGGAATGCAGAAGGAAAAACACTCTTCCGAATATAGTAGGTTGTAAAACAAAAGTTAACATTAAGTACGAAGTGGAAAAATATATTTGCACTAATAACAATACTCTCAACACATTTTATACTATATGGGACACCTTGACATTAATCCTTTTATAACTTATTAGCCTTTACCAATTTCTTGTAAAATACTAGTTTTAAGCTCATTTCCAGTGTTGCAAAACAGTATTGTACTGCACTGTAAAGAGCATTGTAGAGTAATGTATTTTATTATAGACTAGCTCCGTGAGCGGGCAAGATGAACCAAATCCCGTGCTGTGATTGGCTACCCGAACGGGAAAATAAAGCTATACTACCCGCTCGGGATTTCTCGCTTGGTTCCGCAAGATCAAAGATCATTTTTTTGGTGTTTTATCCCATATAATAAAGCCTTTATTGACCAAGCTTGCTCGGTCAATATGGCTGGACATTGGCCTCGTTCTTTTTTTTGCGTGTTTATGGACGTCGACTTTGTGTCGGTCAATAAACACGCAAAAAAAGAACTTGGCAAATATCCAGCTATCTTGACCACACGCTTGATCAATAACCCATATGTAATGCACTGTAAAGAAATTATTAAAAAATAAATAAATAAAATTGATAGAAAAAATAATAAAATTAAATAAATTAAAGAAGACCATACTCATTTTCATTCATTCATTTCATTTTCATTTATTTATTCGCCATAAGGGGTACAAGAGAGAGAAGAAAAAAAAAAAAGTCTTACTGTTTACAATCTCATGGCGAGGAAGCCCAAAAGAAGCCAGCAGGCTTATAGAGAATGGGCTCCCTCAGATAAATAAATAGAACAGAATTTTAATTTTATGAGGAAAAATGGCAGAGCTACTGTAAAAATCTTATGATAAATAAATTAGATAGTCATATTGATCATAATTAGGTTAAAAAACAGAGAAAGAGAGGGAAAAAAAACTTTAGCACAGTTTATCTGGAGTGCATCTTTTACAGCAAAAAAGGTAATGGTAAAACTGCATGTATAAGGCTATGAATACTATATGACAGCCACCAATAATATGTTTACATGTATCTCACCTCTGGTATTGCAGTATTATTCCATGACAACATGGTAACCACAAGATCAACAATGAAGTAGTTGATACCTTCAGATCCAGGTTGGTCAGACTCTTTCATTCGAAGAATCAATTCCGTCAAGGGAGTGAGCCAAAATTTTGCGTACGGCTCAAATATCTGGAAGATCATACATAAATAAAACGACCTGCATGTTTAAGGCTTCAAACAGGCCTTTTTTTAAAATAGGCACCTGTAATAAACATATACTACGTTTGATTTGGGTAAAACGCCTCACTACATGGATAGGCCGAGTCGATAAGTGAGCTAAGCGATGTGTAAACCTATGACGAGCAAGAAATTGAAGTATACAAAAATTTTGGTTTTATCAACGAAGTTGACAATGTAAATTGGCCACCAACTCCGTTGATAAAACCACCACAGTTTCTCTAGAAACTACCCCCTTCAAGAAATTGAAGTACCTGGGGCTCATCTATAATCAGCTTTGCAATGAAAAGGCAGATGTTTAGGTGGGTATTTGAGGAAGTGAGCTTCTTGTGCAACGGGGACATCCAAGCAGGCATCTCAACAGAAGGGATTCCCTGTAACAAGAACGATTAGTATTAACAAACCAATAAAAACACCGGTCTTTAAAGAATGGTAGCAGTTTTCCATATTTAATTCAATTTCACTGAAAAGACCGTAACTTTTTGCTTAAGTTCGAAGTGAAAAGTGAACACGTGATTCTCTCTGTTCAATTTGCATTTCAAAACTGAAGAGCGTAGAGAATACATTGCGCTCAACTTTCAGCCCGAGTAATTTTTAAGGCTTTCGTCACTTTAAGGACATTTTTACTTCAATTTTAATTTTTCCTGGTGTCTTGTAAATTCTACATTAAGTTTCATTAATGTAAATCATATGCTAAAGCATTGATCATACAACTATCAATAACCCTAACCCTAACCCTAACCCTAACCCTAACTCCCTTAAGGAGTAGAAATTTTGTCGGTAACCATAACTTGATAGCGTTGTTTTAAATCCTCGACTCATTAAGGAGTTGGAAAATCCAGAACGGATGGCCGTGGCAATCAGAGCCCTTATGGCCCAAAATTAATTAGAAATAATTAAACCCAATAAATTGAGAGTGTTGAGTTTACTTAAGGTTAATTGGTAGTGAGTGACAAACTGACTGTTTCGTAGTCAGTTCGATTTTTTTTTCTAGAACTGAGAGACTGATCTTAAATAGGTACAAAAACATCCTTTGGTCAAAATGATCAAGACAGAGTCTCCAACCTAAATTGTAAATTTCTTTATATACTCTTCCCTTTTTGAAACAATACTTACCTTTGGGGGCTCAGGCGAGATTCTGTTTTCCAGCAAGTGCTTTAATAGGGATTTCATCTTACCCATGCACTCGTGACTGTTTAGTTCATCCATTTCAACTATATCTTCACTCAATTGATAGGAATCTTCCTGTGATTTAGATGAACAACAAGAATACTTTTGATTAAGACTTCAAGTGAAATCGATTTCCTGTCTGAAAACGCTACCGGTAAAGCATCGTGTTCGGTAGTCAAGGAATTAAAATTAATCTGAAGAAAGGCGCTTTTTCAAACATTTTATCTCTGCATAAAATTAGCTTCGTTTATTCTGAAGAATGAAATTCCATGGACAAGGTCTCTGGTGGTAGTACATAGCAAAATGCCACTTATGCTGACTTTAACATACCCCGTTTTCCTTACTTGTGCTTGGTTTCAATGTTGATTCCGTTTTAGAGTAAGCCTAAAATAATGAAATTGTAAATAGTGCAATGACTGTGATGTGTTTAAGGCAAAAACGAAAAAAATGAAATGAAAGTAAACAATGATAATTAGGATTAATATCTTAAATGTTAACCTGAAATAAGACAAAAAGTAACATCAGAAGAAACACATGTAACGATATACGAATAATAACGTAGTACACGTAACTATCTTTCTCGCAGGCAACCAAGTTTACATTAAATGTCTTCAAATTTAGCACCAGAGTTTGAGCACGTTTAGACCCTATCTACCTTGACAGTAGCTCTTTCATCAGTTGACCAGGTCACACAGTTCAGAGAATGTCATACCTGAATTGGTGTGGAAAAATCATACTGGCTGACGTCTTCACTGAGGCTACTATCTGCCAGGTACTGGGAGCAAATGTAATGCACAGATGCACCTGAAAAAGGAATGGTCAACAATTTTAAAGTGGCTATTCTAATCTTCACTGTTTTGAAACAAGTTATGGGTGTTCCGAGATTTAGTATGGTTACCAGATCATCTTGTTAATAATTATGCTGGTTGACAACTTTTAAATCACAACTGGCCTTGGCCTTACAGTACCTGAAAGTAGAGGTACAGAACCTTGGATGAAGTATTAATTAAAAATTAACCCTTCGCCAATAAGATCTCGATTTTCAAGAATGCTTGAGAGCATATAAATTTAGACACTGCTTTCGCGTGACTGTATTGCAAATAACCAGTCGATAGCAGTTATACAATTTTGGACAATGCAAAAGCAAATCTCAACCATGAAAGAAGTATTATGGATCAAAATCGACTTTC
>NC_090895.1:48871215-48876215 GCF_036669925.1 Montipora capricornis | reverse complement strand
CATGACACCCAGCAGGAGTAAATACAAGACCTGTCAAAGGGCGGACGAGCTCACCTGAGCCAACGGCCAGCATGTACTGCTACGGACAGAGGAGTGGCGACCCCTGTCTTAAATGAGCTATAGAAAGGAATTTCCCGAGGAGACTCGACTTGATGATGATTGAGCATTATCACAAAAAAGGTATTTATTCTAATAAATTTTATTTTACTATAATCCCAAGAGCTTTAAAGGAATAAGAAGAACAACAACATCAAATTTGAACAGAGCAAAAGCAATAACAACAGTATACCACAAAGCTCAAAAGGTCTTGTTTGTTTTTTACCTTTCCAGGTTATAGTCCAAGCGTACGTCCTCGGACAGATATTACCAATTAAGCACTATGTCCTTCTTGCTGAAAAAAGCGTGGATATTGACTTGAACAGGGTCTTGTATAACTTAGGTGTGTCAGCAGACAATGGCCGTTAGCACTTGAGTAGCATGTTAAGTACGGTCTTGACTGAGAGGACAATCACTGCATCAACAGTTTCGGAAGCATTGAGCTGTTGCAGTGTGATCAATTGGTTGTTCATTTTGTATTAAAGAAACGGGCAAAAGGAAAGTTTACTTTGACTGGCCATCCTTTCAGATTAGCAAATGCAAAGGGCTTATGGACTAAGGAAAACCAAAAGTTGGGACATGTTTCTGTAAGATGTTCCGCTTCGCTAACTTAGTGAAGTTACCTTTGCTTGCTTAGCTTCTATTATCCTCATGATGTCTTTTATGCAATGAAGGTAAAACTTCCGAACTGCAGCTAAGGACGTGTTCAAGAGAAAAGTGATGCAAACCCGTTCAATCACAGCACGACGGTTGTCGAAACGATAGTCCCGCTCATTCAAAAAGATCGCAAAGCACATGTCCATTGCTGCCTTAGCTTGATCAGGGGTTTGAGCAAGTCTGTTATTTCAAAAATAAAGTAAAGAAAAAATACTTAACTCAACACTAAAGCCAAATTTAGCCTTTTCTGGACACACTATATCAATCTTTCGTTCTGAAACTGCACAAGCCTTTGCCGAATTAAAAAAAATAACAATTTGTTCCGTTAAATGTGATTGAATTGCTGAAACGTGAAATGCTAGATTTGTTTGTATTATTTATAAACACGGAACTTCGAAGGAAATAACAAAACGTAACAAATTTATATCTATGATTCACGAAATATACCATCTACACAACAATTACGATACTTAGGGCCCTAGGGTGGAGATTTTTAACATTCATAGGTGCATTACAAGATAAAATTTTTCCATGATGGAATTATGGTGTTCTTGAATGAAGCACTTTCGGTACAGTAAAGAAAAGGAAAGTGAAACAACCCACAACTTGCCTTTGGATGAAAGTCCTTAACGACTTCTGAATTTGATCTTCATGTACATGTTTACTTTCACGGCAAATGATCGTTATCAGCAGCTCCAAAAGCATCAGACTTGTAGAAGTAACAAGAGCAGACAGAAGCTAAAGAAAAGATAGCAAAGAAGTAAAAAGATACTAGGATTTGAGCATATGACTATAGTACACAGATATATCTTTAAGCAATGACGAAATGTAATAGCTTAGCTGCCATCAGTTCAGTCTGACATTCAGGACAATTTGGATTTCAGCTTTTCCACAGTGCACTTCCCTCAGCTAGGTTTACAACAAATTCATTTTCAAAAAGTCATAATTAAAGATTATGAGGTGTACTATTCAAATTAAAGTCCCCTGAAATTAAAGCTCTTTAACTGACACCCTGCGAGTAGCTCCCTCTTTCCGATCTTTCAGTTCAAGCTCTGAGCTCAGTTTGGTACTTTTGTAAGTCACAGATAAGCTATACATATAAACTCTTGATAATCTACTTTATTATTTGTTGTTCATCATAATATAGTTGCTTTAAATTGTACTGAAGGTAGTAATAAAAAATAAAAGTCATGAAGATAAAGCCAGAGAAAAGCAACGATGTTTGTGTCTTCCGGAAGGTTTCGTGGGAAAGAGAGGGTACTGGTAATGAGAATGCTTGTTGGCAATCAGAGATTAGGGAAGCTGTAAATGATAATAACTAGCCCCCAACCGAGGAAGAGTTAGCTCTTGAAGTGAAAGATAAGAGGTAGACCATTCTGAGGAAAACAAGCTTGCAAACTACTGGTGGAAACATGCTGAAACCCTTCTTTCCCAATCCTTCCTTCATGATGTAATGACAGTTCGTTTCAAGGCTATTTCTAAAAGTTCAATTGGATTTCCAAGTTGGTTCACCGCTAGGTGAACCTCATCCAAAAAACTGGCCCACTAACAAGTGATAATTAGTAAGCTAGCAATAGTCTTAACACTGTGTATAAGCTGTTCAAATCATGTCTATTAATCACCTAGACAACAATGCCTTGATGGAAATACAACAAAGAGTAGCTAAGGAGGGGTGTAGTGGCGGATGGTTTTCTAAAGAAGAAAGCAAACTCTTGGTGTTGCCTGCGTGGATGTGAAGAAAGCGTATGTCAGCGTGGATCACAAGTGGCTGAGGTAAACGTTCGCCTTGCCTAGATTTCCAGATTGGTTACAAGATGTCATCAAAAACCTATGCTCCAGCTGGAACACAAAAGATGGTAGTGAATCATTGCAAACTATGAGGGTTCACCAGAGGTCTACCACAAGGTGGCGCCTTAAACCTGACAGCCTCCGGCACAGACATTCTTTTGGCACGTCACGCGAGGCAAGATTGTGGGACGAGCCAAAAGAAAGTCTGCTTATGACGCTATAAGCCTGATAGCTTGGAGACTGGCTGCTGCAGAGGGCTAAAATTTGCCAAAGCTGCTTGGCGCAAAGGTAACAGACTATGTTTTATATATCGATGACCGCAAGGTCTTCGCGACATCTCAAGGAAAGTTGTAAAGTTAAACGAGAATTACCTGTGACTGTAATTCTACGAAGTATTGGTTTGGAACTAAGGAGTCAGGTGAGACATGCGAACCAGCCCCCAGCATAAGTCTTGAAAACATGAGTGGTACCCACACCCAAGGGTAGGAAAAAAGGAAGAACCGCTCATCTGGGCAGTGTGAGCAAAACAAGACCAAAAATATGTGGTGGTTACCTGACTCCTTAGCTCCAGACCAAACTTCGCCTTACAGTTAAGTCTCTTTCAACTTTACAATTTTGTCACTGGTTAATGTCGCTAAGGAGTCACGTGACACTTGAAAGACTGGGGAACACGAACCAGGCATTATTTAAACAAAACAAATCCACAATTGACTACCAACAACCTTTATTAAGATGACAAACGGTTCTAATCCTGCCGTCCACTCCAAGTGGACGTTAGCAAGGTAGTGCCAAACATAGGGCCACTTAGCTGAACGGGTTTCATACAAAACTTGGAGAAGGTTCTGGCATTGGACCAGGCAGCAGTCAGGCATGGAGACACCATTCATATTGGCAGAGGACGTCAAGGCAGCTCATGTGCTGTGAGCACTGTAAACTTTAACCCTTTGACGCCTAAACCGGCCAGACGTACTCATCAATGGGGAACCCCCAGGAGTCAATGGGTTAATGTCAATGCCTGCCAACTGTAGGACATTTTTTAGCCTTGAGCAATTGTGTCACATGTAACATGTAACATGTATTAAAAGCTGTGTGATGTTCTTTACGCAAGGAATCAGTTCTGCTTAAATAGTGGGCTAGGCATGACGCTACATCCAATCGTTCACAAACTTGTTGAGACTCAGGTCGATTAGCGACTATAGAAATTCTCTGTCGAGAATGGGATTGGTTTTATTGCTCCCACAGATAGGACATGGTTTACCTCGGAGTCGATGAAGGGAACGGTTAAACCTGAACATTTTGTAACTGGAACCTTCAACTGAAAGGTAGGCGAGTGGAAGGGGATTTGATATCCTGAGACAACTTTTAAGATTAGGGTTTGATGTTATATGTTTCCATTTGTCTAAGAATTGAGTCTTGGTTTGAGAGTCCCTTGTGAGAAAGAAAGGGCCAAAGGTTTTTGAATGGGCTGCTTGGTACTTAGTAAAGGCACCCAGGGTTTGGGGCGATTTCTATCCTTGTTGAAAATAGGTTTCTGGAAGGGTTGCCTAGCTTTGGAAGCAACGGAAGGGACGTCCTCTCTAGAAAAGAACGAGTTTGGCATTAGGGAGTGGCAGTTCAGCCAGAATGATTTTCTCATTATTAATGTTAGCGAGAACTAACATTTGATGATTAGCTGAACCAATCAAGCACAATGTTTGCTCAACTATGCTCTTAATGTCCTCCATGGGGACTTGGCGTCCTGCTGCTAGGGCATCATGTAAGGAGCAGAGGGCTCCTGTTGAATTTAGGAAGGTCCATTGGACCACAGCCATCTCTTTATCACGATCTTGCACGTATTTCTTGGTTTGAGGAGGGCTGATTTATTTACAATAGAAGGATCCAATGTAGGAGTACTCAAGCAATCTACCGATGGAGTATTGTAAGCATCAAGAATTTCGCAAACCTGGTCATAACTGAGTTTCCTGCGAAATTGTTTCTCTAGGAAAGATGATAATTCTTTTTGCAGTTGCCATGAAGATTGGGCAGAGTCCGGGTCGTGCAACAAATTTGTGGAGTTGTTGTCGGCCACTTCGTTTGGTTGAGCCTGTTCGAGGGACTGAGGCATTTGCCTTGTGTGATGGCCTAGTGGCCATGTATGATGACCTAATAGCCTTGTGTGAGGGCTTAACAGCCTGGTGTTCGGGCTCAGTAGGCGATGATATACAATCATAGTTCAATTCAGTATCAGAGTCAACCTGGGATGAGATGGCAGGAAAATTCCTGGAGGCTCCTCGAAGCGAGATTCGAGGATGGATATGCTGTCATTTTTCTTCGCCATGTCTGTCTGGATTTGCTGAAGAGAAGAAAGAATCAAAGCCAAGGTATTTCCGTCCGTGAAAGGTGAAGGATCAGGAGTTTTACGTCTTTTAAGCGGACTCTTGCTCGCCGATCGTTCATGACAGCAGGAAGGCGAAGGCGAT
>NC_090895.1:48844264-48859264 GCF_036669925.1 Montipora capricornis | reverse complement strand
CTTGTTCCCCAAAAACACTCTGACAAATTTAGAACGATTTTCCTTCTATCCTTCCCAAAGTCTGGGACTTCTAGTATCAATTAGTTTATTGAAAAAGATGATTTCTCCCTACAGTACATTAACAACAACAACAACAACATTTTTTTATTTATACCAACAGGAAACAAGAAAGTAATACATTGATTTTTGAAACTGAAAAATAAGGTATTAGCTGCCTATAACAACCATAAGGGCTAAGAAAATTAGGCAGCTATCTATGAAATAAAATTAGGAAAGATTACGGTCATTTATATTAAGTAAAGTACATGTAACAGTAACCTATCGACAACGCCATTGCAGCAGTCCAGAAATTTGGCCGGGGCCGCTTCATGGCAAAAACAGATATCGAATCTGCTTTTCGGCCCTTTTCCAGTCCATCCAGAAGACCGGGAACTTTTGGGGATGTTTTTGGATGGGCAGCATTACTTTGACAAAGTGCTCCCATTCGGGCTTCGCTCTGCCCCTTATATTTTGAATCAGTTGTCCGATGCCATTGAGTGGGTTTTACGTAACAAATGTTTCATCTCCTTTGCATGCCACATCTTTGACGATTTTCTTATTGTGAAACCACCCTGCTCAACCCCTCCATTGGATTCCCTTTGTCGGGCAAGTTTGTCCAGTATGATCTTGACCTTCAAAATTGTAAATATTCTTATCTCAGCAGCCAAAACTGAGGGTCCTTCTACCATTATTCAGTTTATGGGTGTCGTACTACATTCAGGGAAAATGGAGGCAAAGCTACCTGAGGATAAGGTGGAGAGGATCAAATCTGCCCTTTGGATCAAACCAGACCCCATCCTAGTCCATTTGTACAGTCCCTAACAAAGGAAACTGAACATTACCTTGGGATGGCCCTTGCCCAGAGCACGAAAAAGACACAGTTCGGGTGTGCGACAATTCCTCAATTTCTGTTTTCAAATGACCATTAGCCCACCACTTCCCCCCAATGAAGATATTTTGATCAGTTTCTCAGTTGCAATGTCGCGTTCTGTGAGATATTCCACCATCAAGAACCATTTGTCAGCAGTCAAAAATTATCATTCCGGCCATGGCTATGAGCTTCAGTTATCTAATTTCTTTCTTCTTCGACGTCGAGGTATTAAGCGTTCACAAGGACAACAGTCTAAAGTTTGCAGACCGATAACTTTGCAACTGTTGAATTTATTTTATTGCCTCCTCAAAGTGCAGCATACCGACAATGCTCTGGGCAGCAATGACACTTGCCTTTTTTGGTTTTCTGCGAATAGGAGAACTCACTTTCAATTCAACTTTTGATCCAAAGAACCACCTCATGAAATCAGACATAACCCTTATGACAAGGAGTTCACCTAGGTATATGCTAGTGCGCTTAAAGGCATCAAAAACAGACCCCTTTACACAGGGACAGACCCTAGTAATTGGAACGACTAATTCGCCCTTGTGCCCTATCTCTGCAATAGTCGCATACCTTAACTCCAGGCCTTTATCTTTAGACTCTGGACCCCTGTTCACCTAAAAATCAGGAGCATTCTTAACTAGGGAAACGTTAACAAGGGAAACAAGGCTCCTGATTAGTATAGGGGGTCTGGACTCAAGTGACTTTGCTGAGCATAGTTTCCCGATAGGTGTAGCTACCACAGCTGCTTCAGCAAACCTACCCCATGGCTCATTAAGGCTCTGGGTCGTTGGTCATCTGATTGTTTCGAGAGGTACATCAAAACTCCACCCTCTGTTTTGGCAAAGGTCCCCCAGAAGTTAGTGAACCTATTGTAAGTTAACTGAGTAGAGTGTAATGTGAAGTGCTAGATTTCAATCCCATATGAACCATGTCCTTGTGTGGGCCCATTTCCATCAGTAGGGCTAACGCTCACATGGTTCATATGGGATTGAAATCTAGCTCTTCACATTACACTCTACTCAGTTAACTCTGTTTAAAATATAAGTGCTACACGGCCAACGTTTGTATAAACGTAACCTTTCCTTCGATTGTAAGTTAGGTAGCCTTTTATTTACAGTGCCATTTTATTTTATTTTAGTTTTGAATCAACGTTGGACCTATTGTAACAATCCCCCCTACCTCTCTTCAAGTATCCAAAGCCATCTGGTACATGTAAGTAAATTTTCTTACAATGGCTGAAACTTTCTCAATCCTCACAAAATACTAGGCATTATGTGGTTCAGACAAGTCTATCTGCCTACTATTAGTAAGTGGTATTGCTAGAATTCTTCTCTGTGGCCAGTCTCTGAGGGGAATGCATTGCATTCTGCGGGGATGAAGTGCTCCTCTTGTCACACTCTCGCCCCGGTAGATTTGATTTTGGAGCCCCTCCTCCCTCCAATCTCTACCCCCTGGAGTTAGGTTAGTGGAGGCCCCCTCTCTCCTCTCTACCTAAGAAGGCCCACTCCCATCTCCTTATCCATTGTGTTCAGCCCCTTGGGCTGTAGGTCCATGAGACAGATGCTGACTGAGCACCTTGTCACCCACTTCCCTATTTCCAGCCACAGAAAGTTTTTGTTGTTCTTATCATTTTAAAGGGAAACAAGGGGAAGTCGATTAACCTCTGATTTACCATCGCGCTGCATCACTCATCGGGGAAGAGCTTCTGGTGACCGGCATCTAAAAAACAACGTCTTGCGCGCTTCATTGCAGTTCTCGGCATCTGTAACGTTATATGCAGATAAACATTTCTGCGAACTATGCTGTGGAATCATTCAAGTCGCCATTTTCTTGCCAGGTTTTCCAGTAGCATGTGGTGTTGTACAAAAGTCTTCCATGCCGTTGTTTTGCTACAGCCAGCAAAGAAGGACACTGGAACACTTCACTGAATCTTGAATCCTCCACCAACAATGACGATTTTATTAACTGGAGCTCCTGCAATAAACTTTTCTGACATAAGGCCAGCTGGATCTGCCTTGTTTTAATCAAGAGCCAAAAACGGACGAAGGAAGAGGTACTGAGACATCTTCAATAACTGTTCAAATGGGTGTGTGACCCATTTAACGCTTCCTTCCAGATGGGCACTTGACTGACGTTTCCCTTTATCTGTGAAATATTCTATCAGTATGATCGAACTCCTTTCCAGAAACAAACAAACACCGCTTTCACAAATTTAGCCACGAGGTGGTCAAATGTCTTGCAATCTGAAGGTCTTCCCAGCGCCATGAATAATACTTGACCATCAACTACTTGGGTCGATCGTCCAATGGTTGGTAAGAACACAAGACGTTCTGTGCCACTTGACAATAGCACCATCATCAGGGAAGTATTTCCACTGTGCAGCTGATTATTGTTATCTGCGATAGCAAGGGGAACAGAAATTAGTCCGGAGCTGAGGACTCTTCTATCTGTGTTGTTGCGACGTCTTTGGTAACCATATTCTGCAACCTTACAGGGACTGTTGTTTGTTCATTGACATTGAAAACATCTGCTTGGCGCAGCAGCTCAATCACTTTGCTCTCGTCGGCATTATCCCGCAGTTTCCTTGACGGGTCAGACTCGTTGCATATTACCTAATCATTCGTAGTAACATGAAGATGGTACATCTTCCTTGTTAATTCAGTAATGTGTGCCAGAAGGGTACACGAGAGAGTCCATCTCCAGAACGCTGCTTTCATCCTTGTAATGCCAACCATTTCTCTTCTTCTCTTCCCGGTACCAATATGTCACTCATGACCTTGGTCGGGATCGACCTGATAAAATCTTCGCGACTAGCCTTTCACGGCCCGATTACCCTTGTCAAACTGGGTATGCACTTATTCTGGAAGCTGCGTCATTTGCGCATGGTACGCAACACCCCATCGTGAGTGTGGAACAGACTAGGGGCAGATCTTTTAAAAATCATTCGTTCTTCCATTATCACACAGACAACTAGCTTGAGTATTAGCGGCCAGGCAACTTTAACTATCTTCCGGTGTAGGAAATGTAATTTGACAGCAAATGCTCTCAATTAAAAATTTAGAATTTTGAATGAAACAATTCCCGATAAAAACTTTGTGATTCTCTTACTGTTAAATTCTCAGTGCCTTATCTTATTTTTTTAAGTTCATACTCGACTCGATTGCGATAACATTATTCCAACACGAATCGCTGAATTCCGTTTCTTATCTAGAGCCTAAATGAAGCCTAAAGAAAAAAATAGAGTCAGGTTAGGATTAGTTTTGGATATTATACGTGGGTATCAATTGCCTTTTTATGACTTATTATAGCGATACTCACCGTTACTTCATCTATTGTCATTAATGTGCCGACCAGAGATATATTGGCTTTTGAAACAAAGGATTATTTTGTTCTGTGCTTGGCAAAATTTAAAAAACAAAAGAATTGTTTATAAAAAGTGAAGTCTACTGTACAAAAGTAAGTTCGAGTACCGGTAAGTGCATAGTACAGTTCTTTCTTCCCTTACTATGTTGTAATGTTGAGATTGAAAGGATAAGCGTATGAATACAGAAACCGATAAGATGATACAAAACATTAGGAAGATGTGTTGAGATGCGCAAGGCAGAGCTTGAGGGAAGACAGTTTGGGGGATAGATAGCTAATTCTTTAAACTAAGTAGAGTGCATATTCAACTTAGGTAAAACGAGGATCACCAATTTAACCTACAATCCTGGCCATAAATTGTTAGGACACCTCCCTGCTTACACTCTAAGAGCCACGATTTCAACTACGGCCTTGACGTTTAAAAAGACATGAATAGAAGCAAGTAGAATTGACACCCTTCCTCCCCCTAGCAATGTTGAAAGAAAATGAACCTATTCTGAAGACCAGGTCGGATGTGGTTAAAAGGAAAAAAGGCAAAATAGAAAGTGGTTATACAGTTGTTTTGGAACCGAACGTAATTGCTGAAAAAATACTATTATTGGAATAAGACGTGAATATCTATCTTATCGTCACTTTAGTTGAAGAACACCGTTCTTGGAGGCGAACATTTCTTGAAACGTGGCTATTCTGAAGCTATTGTCAAGGTATTCTCCTTTAAGATTTTCATCAACATTGACACGGCGGAGGGGGAACAGGCGTGTTTAAACGGTCTCTATCTTAATTAAGAGAGGCTGCCTGTGAAGTCATCTGCTGTGAACTGTCAACACTTGTGACTAGGATTGTCTGAAAAGGAGTTGTTTTACAAATGTTTGCAAACAGCAAGAACAACTGGACGATGATGCTCTATTTATGAAGGATAATTGATAACAATTTTTTTTCTGCACTGATTAACGTAGAAAGAGGCCTGTACCTCGCTCATGCAAAAGATGCAAAAAAATGACGGGCGCGTAATTAATGTTGCAAACGTTGAGAAAGATTTTAGACAGAAATTTTGTGTTCGCCACGCCAAAAAGGCGTTTTCCTACGTGGTTTTTTGACGTTTTAAAGGAGGAGATGGTTTTTTAGGGAAAACATTTTCACCACCTGATGCTAACGTGCGCCTCTGATAATATCAGAAGTTATCCTTCGGAAGAATTGCAGGTGAATGTGGCTTATGGAACTCTACCATAGCGAGATTGTGTAGCGGTAGGAATCATTCTGCATGTACAGGAAGGTCAGTGAAACCTGAAAGAAAAGGACGGCCCAGGAAAATACCAAAGCGCAGCATGCGCAAACTTTTAGGAACATTGAAAACTTTACGTTCGACGAATCAAAATATTATAGTCGAGAAAGTAGTGACAAGTAGCGGCTTACACTTCAACATTGCAGGGAGAAGATTTTCAAGATGCACTTGTTGTTGTACTTACTGGCAAGCTCGAAAAAAGGGTTAATCACTGAAAACCACTTCAAACTGCACCTACATTTGAACTATTAAATTCTAAATTTAATTATTTAAACGTGTTTCTGTAAATGATACATCAAAATAATTGCTATTGTGAATGACAGAATAAAAGCCATCCTTGCCTCTAAATGGCACCGCACCTTACTACAGTACAGTTCGTGAATTTGTAATTTTGCGTACATGTTAAATAAAAATAGCACAATTTCCTCTAAAGATATCAGTTTGGAAAATCCGTCGATAATGGTTGCTTGACGATGAAACCCTTTGAATGTTACGACGTGGTACCGTCATTTCTCACTTGAGGTACGAACATTTCTCACTTTGTTTTGTCAAACTATCTGACACTATGTTCGTTCGGTAGCGATTACATGTAGGCTCGATTACCAGCCGCTGTTTTCCGGGAAATGAGCCAGCGCTCACTCCCGAAATCACGGCTGGACGCGTGAGATGAGCCATTGTTAGGGCCGGGACACACCAGGCGACAAGTCGCAGCGACAGGTCTCTGCGACAAGTTGCTCCGTGTGTACTACTTGCAAAGCAAGTCGCTGCGACACGATGCCTGTTCGGTGCACACGCAGTGATCTCGTATAAGGGGGAATGTGAACTAGTTTTCAAATTCAATATGGCTGACCATATGACGCTCTCATTGTGTACACACAGTGCGACAAAGCTGCTTTCGCTAATTTTGTCGCTGCGATTAGGCGCACGAATTCAAATTGGTTTGAATTCTTGCGACTGATCGCGGCGACAAAATTCTGCCTCAGCGACAATGATTTTCTTAAAATTAACCGTGTCACACAAGGCCAATGGTTGCGGCGACTTGTCCCCGCGACGTGTCGTAGCGACTTATCGCCTAGTGTGTCCCAGCCTTTAATCTCCGCTGGTCAGAAGCTCGCCCTCACAAATCGGTCGGGCATCGAAGGTATTCTTTGACCAGGCCTGTTCGAAGTTTACAGTGCTTTTAAGGTAGGAAACATCCAAGACTTCGACAACGAAAAGTGTTCGAGAAGCTGGAGAATGGGGATTGTGTCGTTTTGTACCACCTAAGTTCATATGGCGCCAAGGTCAAAATACGGCTTTCAAATCCACTCCTATTGCAATTTCTCCTCAGACTTCGCTGATGTAAGAGCAAGTAAAATTCCTCAAGATCAATTGAAATTACTGCTGAGTTTATTGGTGGCAAAACGAGGGGGGCGAATGAGGTCGACTGAGAGCTGAGGCAGCCGAAGGTTTTGCAGTGATTTTGTTGAAGATTCGCCCGATGAATTCAAACTCACATTGATCATTTAACCACACACTCAAGCTCGTATCATCTGAAAACTTCGCACAGACGTTTAAAGCATTGTTATGTAGTTACTGTTTTGTTAAAATCAACGTTTTGGGATGTTTAATGCTATTTCCCGGCAACTATTAACTTTGCATATTTTTACATGATCTCGGATTCCTTTTCCTCTTCTCGGGTCGAATATATTACATAACCCCCAAATCAACTGTCTGAAAAGCTGGGTGCGGCTTTGATTGTTTGAAGGGAAGAGCGGGGATAATGAACAGCTAATTTAAATGCGAGGGGATTGTGTGTTAATATGTAAGGGAGATAAGTGACTTATCCGCCTTGCATATTAATACATAATCCCCTCGCATTTAAATTAGCTTTTCATAAAGAAAAAATTTGCAAATGTTTATTTGGAAATATTAAGTTGTTTAGAGTTTCAGCCACCTCTTTTTTAAGACAAAAACGGAGCTCCCGGGTTATTCATCTCATTTGCGTTCGGTTGAAAACATGGGTCCTCAAAGACCTTAATTACTTATAGAAATTTGGGTTTGAATATCTCGTTTTAAAGGTCATAAAGTAGGCTTTTCAGTCAAAAAAATAATTCATGAAAACCAAGGACTTTCCAGAAAGATAACCATAAGTACAAAAATTTGCAAAAAATATTGTTCTAGTACAAAAAGTTGAAAAATGATATATATTTTTAAATTAAGTAATATTTCCACCAAATTTGGCTAAAAAAGAAGAATTCGTGAACTTTTCAAAATTTAAAAAAAATATATTTGTGAATGCCTGTGATTTCTCCATGAGGACAAACAAATGAGATTGTGTTTTGCATACTTAATTACGCTTCGGACTTCGATGCGCAAAAAAGTATGAATCAGCTCGTTCAAAACCTTTTTAAACCAAAATTTCCGAATAATATGAAGTTTTCATTCATGAGAGGTTAATTTGATAATAATCTAACGCGATTTTTCAACGCGAAAAAGACGGCCAGGAAGTAGTGCGTGGCATTTGAAAAAACACGTCCTCTATATGGCTCATACACAAATGTTTATCTTCATCACTCGATGTTGTTTTCCAGTTGCCATTCTAAAATTGCTTGAAATTTTTT
Source organism: Montipora capricornis (assembly GCF_036669925.1). NCBI lineage: Eukaryota > Metazoa > Cnidaria > Anthozoa > Scleractinia > Acroporidae > Montipora > Montipora capricornis. Next base: position 48,851,100 of record NC_090895.1, on the reverse strand, counting down.
TCCTGATATTTTTCTCATCCTTTAGCAGAGATTTTTTCCGTGAAATTTTTTTTCGAACAGACCATAAAAAGCAATTATGTTTGCACTACGAACCACATAAGGCTCTTCACCGAGGCGGCAATTTTTATACCGAGCTCTAAACTTGAGCCCTCCATATGGTCACGTGATACTGGTATACACGAAGGGGTAAAGGTACGGACGAACGGACGATCGAAAGATATAATCATATCTTTATTTATTTACCCTCCGATTTTTAGAGTAGCTTGGTGTAGCTAATAATATCTCCGAGCTTTTACCCTCCCAACCAAGATACACCACAGAAGACAGACCACAACACCGGGAACTACATGCCCTACGCTTTGCGACAAGTGTGTGGGTTCTTTTATGTCCCACAGGATTATGAACATTGAAGGATTGTGAGACGGGGCCTCCAGTTTATCGTCGTTATCCGAGAAGAATAGAGAGTCTAACCATTTGCAGATGTAATTACAAAGGCGGCACTTTCACCTCAGTTATTTAAAGACCCTGAGTGTTGGTCCGGCCGGAGTTGAACTCACGTCTTCCCTCGTGACAGGCCGGTGCTCAATCAACTGAGCCACCGGTGCGCGGTTAAACCACACCGCGCACTGGAGCACCGGTGCGCGATGACGTCATAGCTAACCAAAATTTCTCGCAACGATAGATTACCATATTTTCTTTACCATGGTGCTCCGGATGCACGTCTTCGGCACGCGGAGCTCCGCTAAAACGATATTGAGATTGTGCATTGTCTTTCAAAGTCGAATATACATTTCAGTAAAGCAGAAATTTAAGGCCTCTGCCTTCTGAGAGCGTCTTTAGCAAGAAAATTCCAACATGTCTTTTATTGGGCCAAGGCTGAGGATTCTCTGGTATCTTGGAATGATTTAAGAGGATTCCAATGCGGTTGCTTATATGTTGCATTTTTTTTTTCCACTTAGTTGTCATTCGTCGGGAATTCTCGTAACGAAGAATTTAAGGGCTCTGTTCCGACAATGGAGCCTCTCATAGATCTTCCAATGCTTGACATATTACTTTTTACTATGTTTGTTAAGATGTCTTTGCAAACCACAGTGCTTTTTGAGAGCCCCACAGGAAAGCTTAAGTATATTGCTATCTTTTGGATCCTCGGATGACTGTTTGGGATATCCAGGTAAAATATAAACCATGTCAGGCAAAAATACCAGATCTGGTGGCCTCCTTCGATGAGACCTGAAAAGAAGTAATAATAAAGAAAAAAGAGAACGGTTTAAAACCAGACCTCTGTCGACTATTACTGTGAAACCAAGGGATACCCACTTGCTGGAAATCTTTGGCGTTCACCTTGATGCGAGGGGCCATTGATATACGGATTCACTTTGGATCTCTTCCTTTTTCAAAGCGCGTCAACGTTGTGATTCTTTCCAATGGAAATAGATTATTATCAACATGAGAGGTAAAACGTATTTCTATTACCTTGCTCTTGGAATCGCTCCTCGCGTTTGTCTGTCGTTTGGGTACATTTCTTTTCCTGGAGCTCTTACTAAAAACAATGCGCGATTATGTGGAGTATGTGTGCGGAAATGTGAGTGACCGACAACAGCTAATTTTCAATTATCTTTCTAAAATTACACACGATTTTCATACTTATCTCATTTTAGGATAGTTGCACATCCCCATCTACTTGGAATAATCGCGAATTGACCAAAAAAACCCTAAAGGTTACATTTCCATATGACATCATCGAAGTCGTTGCCCTCTTGTCATCTCCAAATGGAACACTGAATTTGAACAGTTTGATGCAAAGTCAGATTCGGACTGAGGGGAGACCTCTCTTCTCTCATTTCTCCACTTCTTTTGCTTCATAACAAATAAGTAATCCAAGATTTTTCTCGTGCAATTTGGAATAAATGAGCACGAGTACATTTTTCAAAGACGAACATTCTGTGCGCGCACATAGGGTAAAAACATTACGAGTGCTTTTTTATTCGAAATTGCACGAGAAAAATCATGCGGTTACTTATCAATAATAAAATATGAAAAGTATCGAGAAAGCCCGTTGTAATTTAACGGAAGCAGGACAAAAGCAACGCATGCGTTTCAGGTAATCACGTAGGACAAAAGCAACACATGCGTTTCAGGTAATCACGCTAAAACTGCGTCATGTAGGGCGAGCATTTGATTGGCTATCTGTGGCTTTCTTTGATCATTGATCAATTAGAATACACGGTTATTACGTTTATTATTATTATTATTATTATTATTATTAAAACAGAAAAAAAAATTAAGAAAAGCTTTAAGGGAAGTAAATACTCAGGATGCCTCTTTTTATTTCAATCACATGCAGTTAAGGTTCTGGCAGAAAAAGTATTCGTCATTTGCATGCCATTTAGAATCTATCTGTTCGAAAAAAAAACTGTCTCTTCTGTTTAAAGTGCCGCTAACCCCAAAATATTTTTCCGCTAAAATGAATCTTTGCACCTGTGTGAAACATTTCATTAACTCTTTGTAAACATGCATGCAAAATGGTTTGTGACGTCAAAGCAGGAGTAGACCCACTCCCCTTCTTACCCGGTCGTGAACAAAAGATGCTTGGTTTTTCGCAAGTTTTGAAGCCTATAAAAAGGCAGGATTTGTTACGAAAAGGAAAAAATGGCCACAATGCGTTTCGAACAGGCGCAAAGATTCATTTTTGCGAAAAAAAATATTTTGGGGTTAGGAACACTTTAAGCATACGAAGTCATAATTGTTAATGTTAGAAAAGGCGTTCCCTAGATAAGATAGCTGAGTAAAACACCTGTACCCAGCTCTTCAAAGCCCGATTAAGCTAATCCTGGATTACTGGAAACTTAAGTAGCAGTTTATTTGGTCCTTCAAAAAGAACTTGCTCAAAATTTTTAGTCTTCAATTTCGGCGAAGACTTTTGCTTTCCCTCAGCCTAAAATTATTAGTTAAACCTTTTTTTACTTACAAAATTCATACCTAGGCTGGTACTTAATCCAGGATTAGTGTAAATAGGCTTTTGAGGAATTGGGCCCTGGAGACAGGAATTTGAATGTGACGATTAGAAAATGTTTACTGCGGCGTGACGTCGTCATGCCTCCGTTGACGTTCAGTATTGATGAAGGCGTCCATCATAACACCCCTCATCATTGAGGTGACAAAGCATGAAGTGAAAATCCAGGTGAATCAGTTGAGAAGCCAAGCAACGCTAAAGGTATCTTTCTAGGTGAACCATTCTCTTTATAAAAGCATAGCCACCTCAACTTTTCAAGGAACTTTAGCAGGTGCTTTGATTTGTAACCACTGTTAGGGGTTGGCCATATGCAATATTCAATATCAGGTTTCTCAGTATTGCAAAGAGCAGTGAAATTGTGAAGGGAAACATCTTTGGCAAGTGAATCAGGTGTTCCCCAGCATTATACGCAAAACTTAAACAGCGTGGATCTAGACTTTTAATACCACCTTCAACTTCCACGTTTTGACCATCCAACAACACAATTGCAGGATTAGGGATATAAACAGACCTCGGACAATTTTTACCTTTTTCTTTAATACATTGAAACTCTTGTGGGTGTAGGGTTTTCCACTTAGAATAATTCCTGCAGCTTGAGTGCCCTTTCTTGATTCCATTCTGACGAATCAATGTTCTAAACAATCCTTTTGCAGTATTTGTGCGTATCTGGCTATCACCTTTAAAATAATTAACGACCTCAGGCATCCATAAGTAGTCGCATTGCACTCTTTGGATTGGTTCAGATGCAGAGGTCGATTTTAGTTTAAGGGAAGCTTCAGAATTTTTAGATGGAAAAAAACTATGCAGTGACTGTTGCTTACAACGTTTTCTTTGCTTTTTACTGATTTGATATTTTTCTCACAACACTCCAAAAAGGAATGGCTTCTTAATGGCTCTTGGATATGGAGTGTTCATAAACTTGTCGAAGCCCAGAAAAGATGGAGTGAGGGCATTGTTTAAAATTTTGTCCAAAGTGGCCCCCTTAGATCTCCGGGAAGCATGAGATATTTTATCTTCAAATGCCCATATTAGGTATGCGACACAAATTTCATAGGTGATAGACGAACTACTCTTAGAGCAAGAAAACTGAGGGTATGGATTGCCTGGCCTGTCACACTGCAGGTACTCATGACTTCCTGTGGAACCAAATACTGGAGCTTCAAAACAAGCAGCGATAAAGGACCTCAATTTGGTCAGCTTATGGTCTTTAGATGCACCAACTGTTTTAAGCAGATCTTCAGATATACTACCTTTAAAACGAGAATCAAGAAAAAATTCACACGATTTTGGATTCCCAGGAAGTTTAGTGACACGCATGTTTTTTTACAAGGATCATTCCACAGATCATTTTCAAAAAAAGAGACTGCTGTTAAACAGACTAGATTCACTTTCAACTTTTCTGAAGTTGCACTGATTGCTTGCATCAACATTGCTTGCCCTTTTAAAAACCTTGCAGCCAGCATCACCACCAACATGTCCACTCTCACTTGACTGACCTGTCACTCGCACTTTCCTCATCAATATCGCTATTAACTTCAGAGCCAACAAGTTCATCATCAAAGACTGAACTGCTGTCTGTGCTTTCATCACAATTATCAGCACTTTCATCAACAGGAGGAAGTATGGAAGCTTCAAGATTTTCAGATGAGTTGCTTCCACTGTCCACATTCCATTTTATTCCAAACTCTAGATCATTTTCTACAACCACATCATTTCTGGCAACACACTCACAAGATTTTGCTGTGCCAACAACTACCTCAGTTTCAATTTCGGTTGACATTTTTTCAACATTACATTATTTTTTCTTTTCTTTTCTTTCTTCCTTGCTATTTCGATGGTAGCCTGAAAAATAATTAAAAAGGAAATAAATTAGAGACCTATCATATTAATTGGGTTGAGACAGCAGTAATGCTGATTGAGTTTTCAGATCTAGCTATGGACTCACTAATCATTGTTATCACAGGGGACCCACACCAAGGGTGAATTTAGAAGCAATGTATGAGAATAGCTAAAAGTTCCATAATTACGTAGGGTCGTAAGAATGAACAAACAAAGAATTCCCATCATCACACGCCTAACTCAACCTGATTGGAGAGAGGGTCGTAAAAAATGAACAAACAATGAATGGCCATCGTCACAAGCCTCACTAAACCTGATGGAAAAGAAAGACTCTTAACAATAAACAAACAAAGAATGTCCATCGTCACAAGCCTAACTCAACCTGATGCAAGAGAGAGGGTCGTAAGAATGAACAAACAATGAATGGCCATCGTCACAAGCCTACCTCAACCTGATGGAGGAGAGAGGGTCGTAAGAATAAACAAACAAAGAATGTTCATCGTCACAAGCCTAACTCAACCTGATCGAAGAGAGAGGGTCGTAAGAATGAACAACCATGAATGGCCATTGTCACAACCCTAGCTCAACCTGATGGAAGAGAAAGAGTTGTAAAAATGAACAAACAAAGAATGTCTATCGTCACAAGCCTATCTCAACCTGATGGAAGGAAGAGGCTCGTTAGAATGAACAAACAAAGAATGCCCATCGTCACAAGCCTAACTCAACCTGATGGAAGAGAGAGGGTCGTAAGAATGAACAAACAATGAATGGCCACCGTCACAAGCCTACCTCAACCTGATGGAAGAGAGAGGGTCGTAAGAATGAACAAACAAAGAATGCCCATCGTCATAAGCCTAACTCAACTTGATGGACGAGAGAGGGTCGTAAGAATGAACAAACAAAGAATGGCCATCGTCACAAGGCTAACTCAACTTGATGGAAGAGAGAGGGTCGTAAGAATGAACAAACAAAGAATGGCCATCGTCACAAGGCTAACTCAACTTGATGGAAGAGAGAGGGTCGTAAGAATGAACAAACAAAGAATGCCCATCGTCACAAGCCTAACTCAACTTGATGGAGGAGACAGAAAAGAGTCTGAGAGGCTCGTAGGAATGAACAAACAATGAATGCCCATTGTCACAAGCCTAACTGAACCTGATGGAAGACAGCGGGTAGTAAGAATGAACAAACAAAAATGGCCATCATCACAAGCCTAACTCAACCTGATGGAAGAAAGAGGGTTGTAAGAATGAACAAACAATGAATGGCCATCGTCACAAGCCTAACTCAACCTGACAGAGGAGAGAGGGTCGTGAGAATGAACAAACAAAGAATGCCCATCGACACAAGCCTAACTAAACTTGATGGAAGAGAGAGGGTCGTAAGAATGAACAAACAATGAATGGCCATCGTCACAAGCTTAACTAAACCTGATGGAAAAGAGAGGGTCGTAAGAATGAACAAACAAAGAATGTTCATCGTCACAAGCCTACCTCAACCTGATGGAGGAGAGAGGGTCGTAAGAATGAACAAACAAAGAATGTTCATCGTCACAAGCCTATCTCAACCTGATCGAAGAGAGAGGGTCGTAAGAATGAACAACCATGAATGGCCATTGTCACAACCCTAGCTCAACCTGATGGAAGAGAAAGAGTCGTAAAAATGAACAAACAAAGAATGTCTATCGTCACAAGCCTATCTCAACCTGATGGAAGGAAGAGGCTCGTTAGAATGAACAAACAAAGAATGCCCATCGTCACAAGCCTAACTCAACCTGATGGAAGAGAGAGGGTCGTAAGAATGAACAAACAATGAATGGCCACCGTCACAAGCCTACCTCAACCTGATGGAAGAGAGAGGGTCGTAAGAATGAACAAACAAAGAATGCCCATCGTCATAAGCCTAACTCAACTTGATGGACGAGAGAGGGTCGTAAGAATGAACAAACAAAGAATGGCCATCGTCACAAGGCTAACTCAACTTG
>NC_090895.1:48829264-48839264 GCF_036669925.1 Montipora capricornis | reverse complement strand
CAGGGTTGTCGTGATGGTGCAGTGGTTAGCACACCCGACTAGTAACCAGGGGGACGCGGGTTCGATTCCCACTCACGGCAATATGTTTTTCATTCAATGGTTCTGCTAGTAGTTCGCTGTCGCTATTTGTACACTCAAATTACTTATATATATATATATATATATATATATATATATATATATATATATTATATATATATATATATATATAGATAGATAGGTATAATAAAACGACGAAGAGACAAACTCTTGACAGTTCCAGCGTTTAATCGACGTTTCGGCCTTCGGCCTTCTTCAGGATAGTTTAAAAGTTAAAAATTAAAAAAGCTATATACAATGGTTGTGAGTGGCAGAGTTACGGGCTTTTATATAGTACACAAAAAATGGAAATTAAGGTTATGTAATAAAAGAAAAGTCTTAATTACAAGCTAGGCAAAACAAAAAACAATTGATAAAAAGGAACAAACAGACTAATTAGATAAATCGTGTTATTACGTAACAAACCCCCCATTGAGGGCCTCTGAGTGAATGTGCGGGTCAATGTCATATATATATATATATATATATATATATATATATTTATATATATTATGTGTGTGTGTGTTTTGATTGTATCGCTTTGCTTTGTGATTTTTATCGGTTCTGTTTCATTTTTCATTGTATTAGCATATATTTTTTCTCCTAGTGTATTTCAAGGACAATATGTGTATTCTTTCCAGTCTGTATATATTAGCTTTCTTTATTCCATTCATTTTTTATCTGGATAATGGTGTCACGTCGACATCGAAACGTCGATTTTTTAGCGTTTACTTTTATATCTAAAGTATTTAAAACCAAACTTCTTGGTACAACTTGCAACGAAATTTGTCAAACTTTTTAAAGATTTCTTAGCCAAGCTTGAATGTTTGACTTTATGTTTAGCCTAACAATTTTAAAAATTCATATTTTAATCCAATTGGCATCCACGCAGCTTTTTGCCACCCTTTGCCATCCTCACATGCAAACGGTTCTTATCATTTGATAATGTCTATTTTTTCAAACTAAAGTAATTAACTTTGGGGTTGGGTTAGCGTATGGAAACCATGCTAAAAGCATGGCACAAATCTTAATTTATCTGTATTATTTTTTAGTGCTATTAAAAGAGATTTCTTAAAACATAAAATAGTAAAAACGAACGATAATATCCGACGTTTCGGAGTAGTCATGACTCCATTATCAAGGAAAAATGTTTAATCATGCAAATTACAGCATTTAAAGCCATATGGCGCGAAAATGGACATAACAAGGTGTGAAGATTATAAAAGTACTTTATGACGAATAGAGTCTGATTGCACATTTGGCTTTAAAGTTCTCATAAAAAGCATTTCGTACAATACACATTCAAATTTGTTCCTGCATTTCTTAAGCACTTCAAAATGTCTCAGCATGTCCTGCGGGATTGTCCCGTGCACGTTCTTGTAATTTTTAGTGCATGTTTGTTATCTGCTTTGTGGCTACAAAGACTGGTTTCTTTGTCAACACAAAAACCGAGACTTCGCAGGAGTTGTCAAGAGTAATACATCGTCCTTCTAACGAAAAAAAATAAATTAAAATAAGTACGAACTTTTCTTGATTCTTACCTTGTGTTTGAAGAAAGCACCTGGTCGATCCTGGCTGATTGCTGCCTACACGAATCTAAGGATCTGTAAACAAAAATACTGCTCTTAATTTTTTACAATTCCTTGGCTCAACTCGCTTCGACTGTAAAAGATCATCACACACTTGACTAATACAGATAACCGAAAAAAAGCATTAAAACAACTACAATAAGAAGTGTTATACCTCCAAATTGCTAACAACAAACACACTGTGCGCCGTCAAAACTCTGGTCGAAACTGAAATCTGTGAATGAAAATACAAGTTACTTCTGTTAAATTCACTCTGTTCATTTCAATTCAGTGTAGAAGAACAACACGAGAATCTCAGCATACAGATAAAATAACAATGGAAATTAATCGTACATGTAAATGAGGAAAACAGAACAATCCGTGATGATCACGATCTGTGGAAACCTCCGTGCGCTTTCAAATTGATCGATACAAACCGACAAAACCGGGACAAAACAGGTTTTTTTTTCCGCAAGCGCAATCACTCTGAACCAGATGTCGTATGTTTGTTACTACTCTCTGGGAGAGGAAAGGGGTTCTCCCCTGTTTTTGTTTTTGTTTTTTTTTTTCAGTCGTCCTCAGTCGTCAGAGTTTCTACAGCCAGCTCAGGTTGAAATGCTAGAAAAAGTCAGTAATTCCTAGCCAGCTCATCGGAACACCTTTATTTTTGCCCAGCCAGCAAGATTCCTCTTGGCAACAGATAAAGTGAGGAACAGATTCGTTGGGTGCCCCTGCTGAGAAGTGGTGTCATTTGGTGTTTCTGTTGTTGAACAAAAAAATACTGTAATTCCATTCGAAATCTGAACGTAAAACCGGGAAAAGACCAGGGACGAGTTGTTTGGTGCAGGTTAAGCATTAAATGGGGTTAAATTACTAGGTTGAACTTTTTTTTTTCTCTCGTGTACGTACCTGGTACCAGTGCAGAAGGTGTTTGAGAAGGAGTGGTTTGAAGAGAAGTGGAGATTAATGTACTTGGTCCAGAGGCGATAGGAGAAGGACTGGTATATGGTATTTGTGTTGTCAAAGAAAAGATATCTAAAAGTGAAAGGAAATAATTTTTATTAATTGCATTGAAAAACTGAATAAAACAGGAAAAACGATGGATGAGTTGTTCGGAGGAGTTTACTATTAAATGGGGCTAAAGTCCTAGGTTAGGTGGCTCTTATAGAATCTTTATATAGGTAAGCTTGTACGTACCTGAGGCAGAAGGTGTTTGAGGAGGAGCGGGTTGATAAGAAGCGGAGATTAGTGTACTTGGTCCAGAAGCGATCTGTGCAGTGGTGTTAATTCGTGTTTCTGTTGTCCAAGAAAATATACCTAGGACTGAAACAAAATAACTCTTACTAAATCCATTATGTGCCACGCAAACGCCTTGCATAGTTTTATAATTTTTAACTGGTTTTTGTGAAGTATTTTACTAGAGAAATATTTGCAAGATAGCTATGATATCATACTCTCGTGTGTTGCTGTTATCTCTTCGGAAATGGACGAAAAATGTTGGAGCCTATACAATGAACTGCCATTACAGCTCAACACGCGGCAAGCTCTGAATTGAAGTAACTGGGCGTTTTGAAAACACAAAGAGGTACGAGAGCTGGAGTCTACTGTAAATTAAATAAGAGTAGAAATTACCAAGAGCGTCCTGAGGCAATAATAACTGAGGCAAACGTAGACAATTCGAGGCTTCCTGTAATTCTAAGTCAGCGACAAATCAGTCCTAGCTAAAACCAAAAGCCTCGAAATGTTATTACAATAAAGCCCTTTGGACGCCTAAGTTAACCAAGAATTACACCGCAGTGCCTGGTATTAAATACTCGTTCAAGTGTCAAACCCTTTGCTCGTGAAGAACTGCAGAGTGAACTGTGAAGCAATTCTATTGATTTGTACTGCCTGTCGGAGGCATGGCTTTGAAGGGACATTGCGAGCTCGCTTGTGATTCCTGTTAGATATTAAATGCCTAGCAGAGACAGACAGGACAAAAGAGGTGGTGGAGTTGCAATACACTGTAGAACTGACCGGAGAATTAAGGAAATACGTTTGGATGGAAATCGGTATGAGTGTTTATGGGATAAGCTAGCTACTTCTAATGGAGAATACCATATAGCCTCTCTTTATCACCCACCTACATTTGAATATTCTGTAACTGACTTTATTGACTTTTTGGCGAACTTTTGTGAATCCATATTACCAGTTACCCCTAATGCACAAATTGTCATTGCTGGAGACGTGAACCAGCTGGTCGTAAAATGTCTAATAGAGCAAAGTGGCTTCTTACAACTCGTGAAGAGTCCTCTAAACATGTTAAAGAAAACCAGCTGAATATGGTACAGGTATTAACAACAGAAAACACAACAAGGAAAGCAAAGGCTGGTGGGAAATGGTGGGTAAATTGTCTGGTTGAACCAAAGCCATTAAACATTTATCAATAATTTTTTCATATAAATGACATCAATACACATTTCCAGGAAATTAACACCATCCCTAACTATGTAGCACCAACCGAGTTGGAATTGCTGACTAGCCATGATGCACCTAGCTTCAGTGAAACTTCAGTTTTTATAGGTCTTTTTCGTATTAGAACAACAGCTCCTGGCCCTGACAACATCCCATTTTGGGCATGGAAGAAGTTCTCGTTAGAACTTGCATCTGCAATAACCCACATCTACAATACTTCTTTGGCAACACAGAAAATCCCTGCAAGATGGAAGTCAGCAAACATTGGACCAATTCCTAAAGGAACTAACACCACCAGTTTGAACCAACTTAGACCTATATCAGTCACTGACATGATAATGAGACTTTTGGAAAGATAAGCAATTAATAACGAATCAAGCAAGTCTGTCCATACATATATACACTCGGATCAGTATGCTTATAGAGATCATCGTAGCACTGAGATGGCCTTATTGCACAATCAACATACTTGGATGAAATGGCTAGATGGCCCAACTGATTTTCCTAGAGTGCTATCCTTTGATGTTTCGAAGGCCTTTGACTCTGTTTCGCACTACGGTACGTTGGTGCCTGAAAAGATTAAGTCATTGCCAGGTATGGGTAATTACCTTTTTCAAGGATTGTAAGTAAAGGGTCTGCATAGCTAATTTAAAAACTCCATTCTTACCAATAAATAGGGGGGTACAGCAAGATACTGTGTTGGGGCTAGTCCTTTTCAGTATTATGGTTAATGACGTAAAGCCAGTTTTTAATGACAGCTTAATGACCAAATACGCAGATGACATCTCGTGTACTCTACCTGTGGAACTGGGTGCACGTGTCAAGTTTGCTCTGCACTAACTGCTTTAACTGACGTAAATAACATTAAGAGTTGGACTAAACAGATTTAAATGTCTCTTAATTTAACGAAGACTAAGGAGCTTGAAATTAAGATTGGGACTTCTAGGGAACCACCTGTAGCAGTTAGTGGTATAGTGCAGGTATCTTCGCTGAAATTGTTGGATGCTGTGTTTCATGAAAAAAATAACAACTGGGGTGATCAGTTTGACAATTTGATGAGTAAAGCACCAAAGAGAATGAAAATTCTTAGGGTATGTAAGGCTAGTGGCTATTCTGTACAGGATTTGCATGATCTCTTTCAGAATTTTTAAAATAATGTCCATTTTCACTTATTGTATAAGAGTCTATGCAGTTGCTCCAAAATCTAAATATTTAAGTCAAATTGACAGATTGCTGAGAAAAGCTCTTAAGTTTGGGTGCATTGAGAATGTCAATCCCATCGGACAGGTGATACTAGAGAAGGACCTGAAGATGTGGAAGGATAATATATAGATTTAGCCAAGCCTAAGAGTGGAGCTCCCGTTTATAGCCCCAGAAAGAAATATAGTGTATATGGAAATAATTGTGCTTCAGCATAAAGTACAAAATGAATCGTCCTTAGTGTATATATGCATATGCAGTTTACAGTGATTAAACATATCTCAGCTGACAGCAGTAAACAAACAAGCCTCGAAAGCAATAACTAACAATTTTAACCTACAACTAAAACTGTAATTACATGCACCGTAATCTCTTTCACAACATTTTCCGTTTGACTGATAATCTTTACACCCTCTCTCTTCAGTTTAGAACACGAGCAAAAATTACTAATTAAAAGGTCAAGCTAAAGAGTAGTAATTCGCCTACTCGACTGCAACTGCACAGTCACAGAAAGCAAGTCACGACTGGCCATTCATTTAACATAAAAAGCCTACAAATCGAAAGGTATTAGTTTAGTGTAGACAGTCGCAACAGTAATGATGAATTCCGTTCCAAAATAAGAAAACATAGCTGGCCACAAAACCGCATGACAAACAAGACAAACCATTGTTATAACTCAATCGCTGGCGGAGATTTTGCCGAAAATCACAGGTTCGAGCTTATCAAACCGCTTTTTTAAGTCTTGTCTGGCCAAAAAGGCCTAAACCGTCCTAAACATCGCTATAGCCTTATAATTATAACTGTGACTGTTTATTAAAACTTATTGCAGCAATATACACAATATAAGGCTGAATTACTGAGCTATGTACATTAACAATTATTATATGGCTTGTGTTTGTAGCCGATATAACACGCGCTCTGATTGGGTAATTGTAACTGAATTGTAGGGCACTAGTCCCCCGTGATGCCCACGGGCCGATTACGCACTTGCAAAAACAAAGCAAAAGGTAATTAAAAAGTCACATAATAAACTACTTACTAACCGAGCTAGCTCGAGCCGTACCGGGGAATATTGGGCCTCGGTCGTTTTTGTATGGACCGGACGCAGCGAGGTCCGTACTGCCACGACCTCGGGCCAATATTCCCCAGTACGGCCCTCGCGCTCGGTTAGTAAGAAGTTATTATTCGCCGAAGGCGAAGTGAATATTGGTGAATATTTACCGAGACGTACTCGAGGTAAATATTCCCCAATATTTACTGAGCCTGACAAAACAGCGGGCTAAAACAAAATAAAAAGCCACAAAAAGTGCTTGATTGGCTTAGCAGCCGCACCTCCAAAATATTATATTCACGGGGTAGTGTGGTGAATATGACACTAAATTCTTATATTCACCGCTGAAAATTATATTAATATATAATTAGTATAAATACACTGGTAATTATACAAAATCGCACGCTCTCAGTGGCTCGCTATCTCGGATTATCAGCCGATAATCACCTCGACGGACAAAATGGCTGCCAGTAGTCGTTTTGCCACTGTAAGTAAAGATGATTTCGCGTTGAAATGTTTTTTTTTTCTCCCTCTTTTTTGAATTTGTACTAAAACAATAATTCGCCTTAGGCTCAGTGATTATCGGTGAATATTTACCGATAATCACTAAAAACTAAACTATAATTACTAAAATTGTATTATGAATATATCAGTGCAAGCCACTAGACATATTTTCTTTTATAAGTGACAAGCTCTTGCGTGTGCTTAGTTTTACAAGAAGGACGCTTTGTACGGCTAACGCCAGATCTGAGATTATAACTGAGTACAAACTCCTCCCGTTTGAGGAGCTGATAAGATGCAAAGGGTGGTTCTCATTTTGGAGTGTATCAATATAAACCTAGCACAGATGGGCGTGCCTCTCGCTTAGTGTTGAGTGCAATTAATGCCTCATTGTAATTCATTAAAGGAAAAATGATGCGCATAGCCCTTTTCTCTTGCTTCCCTTTTTCACTTTATGTTCTACATGATGGTTCCATTTTAGGTCATTACTTACATAGACACCTAGTAGCAGAGCTCCGCGCGCGCTGAAGGCGCACGGGCGCAGAGCACCATAGGTAAGAAAATATGGTAACCCATCGGTGGGAAAATTTTGGTTTTATAGCCTTGAAGTCATCGACCGTCCGTACGTCCACCCCTCCATGTATGCCAATGTGACCAGTATCATGATAGTGTAAAGCATACATCTTTCATTCTGGACATCCATGTTTTGATCAACTGACACCTATCAAAACAAGGTATCCACTTACCAGTATCACGTGACTCCATATCGCAGGCTCAAGCTTAGAGCTCACAGAGGTCAGATATTTTTTTTAAGGTGACCGATGACCAGGTACTGGTTTTCGTTTGGATTGCAGGCTCAACCCAGGTTGACTAACCTAAACATAAATGAGGCTTCATTTTTCGCGTGCTTTCTGTGGCTCGGAGCGGCTACATGGCCATACAACAGTTCTTACACAGTCAACCCTTTTCGTGTTCAGGTGGAAAAAAAGTATTCGAATTTTTTTTTCTTGCTGCATTTTTTACTGGTTTCAATCCAGTTTGACATATCATGATAGCTGTGGTCCACACTGGCGGCTATGCAGTTATTCAAGTCAAGCAAGCATCGGAGGGAATGTTGAGATTTCTCCACGAAAATCATAGTGAATGAAATTCGTACTGATTCTAAATGTAGCCAACCAGGAACATGAATGAAAAAATCTCACTGTGAAGAAATATTGTTCGTCCAATCAGCAACGCGAGCGACGAATTTCACTAGTGATGAATGAACGTATCGAATGGAACGTCATCCGAAAGCCGTTGCACCAAAACCGTGCGCTTTGAGAAGATTTGCTTCTGATTGCTCAGTTGAGGAACTTGTTTTAGATCGAACAAGAAAACAGAAATGCCGCTCAAAAAAACTGAACGAGTTGTACGATTGCTTGAACGACTTCTGAAAACGAAGGTCGAAGACAGGAAAATGGAAGTTATTCCAGCTATTGAGCTGAATGAATACTGACTACATCAACCAATTTATGTGTTCAATTTATGTGTTCTCTCAGCTTTACGGTGTTCTTCATTGAAATTTTCTCTTCTTCTCCTTCCTCGGCTAATCTTTCGAGGCTTTCTTCACTTAATTTTCTCAATTTTTTTCGACTCTTCTCACATGCTCTTTCCAGCTTTTTGTCCCGTTGCTCGTCACTAACAGTAAACTGTTTTCCAAAAGTGACAAAGATCAGTGGGATAAACACGGGCTGCACAAACGTTTCCCGCCAAAAAAATTAGCCCATCCGCACCTCAACGCTGCATTCGTGGGACTCCCCTCACTCTCCTTTCTTAGTCTCCCATCCCCCTTCCCCAGAGTCTGTACAGAAGGACAGACGGACATAAGCAATCACGTGTAATTTTGTTCAGAAACGAACGCCAATTAAAGATCAGCGAAAGTGTGTATAACACAACAAGCCATACATTTCAGTAGCTACATCAAAAGTACAATCAAAAATGTGTTTTTAGGAGTGAGAACTGTGGTTAAGAACTGTTGCCATTGTCAACAACGGCTTGGGTCATGCACAGACAATTCGCTTTTGTAGGACACTGATTATTATCAGGAAGATGATGCAAAGCAAATTTAGCGAAGCAAAATCTACAGAAACATGAATGTGGCTCTTTCCCTTGAACTACTTTTATTGTCTACGCGATTTGTTGTCTTTCAGCTAGTGAGGAGTCGAGTTCTGCTTAGCAAAGTCAAATGATTCTGCAGCTCGAAAAGCGGCCACTAACTGCGCAGAGTCTGGGAACGAGTCTCCTGAAAACATTCTTCGCTGGTTTTAAGTTTCCATAAAACAGACTTTACTACGATAAAACAGTTTTTAACGCAATGTTACAAATTGTTCACTATTTAGAGGACATATATCATACGGTTTCCAGTTTTGTTCAATGAAACTCAGTTTCAGTCAATCCGGGTCAATTGGGAAATTTACTGTACATGCTTCCATCGTTATATTACCAATGCGTGCTGTTGTTTCGCTGCCTTTTTCGCGCCCCCTTTCCCCCAGACAATGTCGAAACATGCGAGCGACCAATGAACGGATCTTGATTTCGGAGGCCGTGAAAAATCACATGGTAATGGGGGGAGAGGGAATTGTCCCAAAAGTTTTGACCAGGATTGTAGCTACGTTCGCTTTTCCAAGTAAGATGAAGTAAGTACAACTAAGTTAAGTAAGGAAGGAAGAGAGGAAATAACTTTATTTAGTTTATACCTACATATCGCATTTGTGCGAACTGCCATCTTCGTCTGTAATAGTGAAGGTAAAACGTTCGACAATCGGCCGTGAAAACCAGAATTTGTGTGCAGTCTGCCGACATCAGCGAAGAATTCAAAGGTTGTTGAATTTGAATCACAGTTGTCGCTTAAGGAACTCTCAGAAACCCTTTCGTGCTAAATTGCAACAAAAGGTTCCTTGAAAGCAGACGAAAACCCGCTGGTTTCAATCCATACCATGATAGCTGTGGTCCACACTGGTGGCTAAGCAGTTATTCAAGTCAAGCATCGGAGGGATATAAACGTAAAGCTATGTGTTTATTATTAATTTGTTTGGAGCTGCATTTTTCTCTGTATTGCAATTTTTGGCATATCTTTAGAAGCTCTGATAAGGTTGCATAGTGCCTGGAG